>NC_090257.1:21620881-21623381 GCF_037325665.1 Littorina saxatilis
AATCTGTGACGCAACTTGCAAGGTCGTAGTGGTGTTCCAACAAACAGAAACATTTCCACGCGTTTCATTATCACTCGTTCTCTGACGTCAACACTCACACACTATTATTACATTTTTGACAAAAAGGAGGAAACGACTGAAAAAGAGAAGTAAACGTATCTGACGTGAAAGCTTTGTGTACAACAACTGGCTATAACACAGACTTGAGCTTTTAAAACGTAAAATTCTGACGTAAAGGCATTGCATCCTACTTCGGAATAAAAAAAGAAGGAGTATATTTCAACATAATAATACAATTGTATACTCAAACAGGCTGTGTAACGAACATTAGCGCATTTCACGCAAAAATAAGCATGTTAACTTACCAAAAAGGATAGAAACAAAGAAACAAAAACGCAAGTTTATTTTGAAGATACCACCCTAATTAAGCCATAGGTTTGTTGTTATGGCATTCCGTTTGTCAAATAATTATTTGGATACTTTTTCGTGTTTTTTTCACCAGTTTTACCAAATAATCATTATTTAGAAGCTCATGTGCCAAATAAGTAATTGTTTATAAACAATGTAAAAAAAAATTCTAAATAATTTTTTGTTTACGTAAACCATTCATTGTTTACCTAAACTATTCATTGTTTACGTAAATAATTCATTGTTTACGTAAATAATTCATTGTTTACGTAAATAATGTATTGTTTACACAAATAATCACTTATTTCACAAAAAAATATTTTTTGGGTGGATAAAGTGAGCAGTTGCTAAATAAATCATTGTTTACCTATATAATGCATTATTTAGCAGATTCGCTAAATAATGAAAACTGCTTTCCCTAAACAATTCATTGTTTAGGGAAAGCAGTTTTCATTATTTAGGGGAATCAAGAATTGACTTCTAAGCTTCATTTTTTTCTTTGTGTATATACTATAATTCAATACAAGGTATCTCCAAACATTATTCATCAGAAAATGTTCGTAAATTTGTTTATTTTACAAGCTCAAACAGCTATTTTAAGATAAGAGTGTGTGGAGAGACCTTGTATTCAATTATAGTAATCACTGAAAGACATAAAACTTAGTTCAGAAGCGAATCCTAGAAACCCCTAAATAATGGAACATGTGTTGGCTAAACAATTCATTGTTTACGTAAATAATTCATCGTTTACGTAAATAATGATTTATTTAGCAACATTGCTGATTGTTTATAAACAATGTAATATAAGTCTAAATAATATATTGTTTACGTAAATAAAAAATTATTTAGAATTGTTTTACATTGTTTATAAACAATTACTTATTTAGCACATGAGCTTCTAAATAATGATTATTTAGCTAAAACTGGTGAAAAATACATGAAAAAGTATCCAAATAATTATTTGACAAATGGAATGCCATATGTTGTGGCTTTCACATCAATGTAAATCTCATGGACATGTGAATCAAGAATAAAAAATTGCTTAAACCAAACAAAAACACTGTTGGATACAACAACACACTCCGACTGGAGTGCTTGAAATGTGAAATGTGAAATGAAAAAATGTATGCGGTAAAAACTAGGTATTTTTTGCGGTGGACACATGAGTTTTTTTCTGTCATAGTTTGAAATCTCTCATCTTTACACCCCTCGATTTATTCTTCCTATTGGTGCCATGTCCACCATAATGACTATTTGTGTAATATTGTATTGTTTGGGTCACGAAAAAAAACCTTTTGCTTGAGTTCGTGCCCTTATATATTGTCTACTATTAAGTGTTTTATGCTATGTATTTTGAACAAAGTATTCTTTAAACTCTATCTCTCATCACTGCATGTGAATGACAAAGGAGTAAGGCAGATGACAATACCCGCCAGCCATCGCCCCCCCCCCCCCCCCATCACAACTCATCGCCCCCTATCCCATTCCCCAACGAAACCCAACCCCTCCATTCACCAAAACACACACACACACACACACACACACACACACACACACACACACACACACACACACACACACACACACACACATAACCACACACACACACAACCACACACACACTGACACACACAACCACACACACACACACACACAACCACACACACACACACACATACACACACACTAACACACACACACACAACCACACACACACAACCACACACACACAACCACACACACACACATACACACACACTAACACACACACAGACACATACCACACACACTCAGACACACACATACACATACAGACACACACACATACACACACACACACACACACACACACACACTCAGACACACACACACACACACACACACACACACGCGCGCGCGCGCGCGTACACACACACACACACATACACACACACACACACATACACACACCTATTAATTCCACAAACCAAACGAAAGACAGAGTAAAGGCATGGCACAACAACATCAACACCCCCCATCACACATGTTGTATTGAAGGCTAGTGTGCGAAACACGGTGTTCACACGGCCACTTTTGGCACAGCTGTTGGCCA
>NC_090257.1:21628381-21629793 GCF_037325665.1 Littorina saxatilis
TCAAACATGCCACAAAAAGATATGGGTCCCAAAAAATCATCCCTCCTATACCTTGCATAGACCTCTACAAATCGAGCTTAGCCTTCTCGGGAGCGTTTCTCTGGAACTCCTTCCCCCAACAGATAAGAAATGCAACTTCAGTGAAAATGTTTAAGAGACAGTCACGTTCACACATCATTCGTGAATGAAATGTCTTGTTCGATTGTTATTTTGTTAAACATGTTGTACTAGTGTTAACGGATGTGTAGCTGATCGGAGCAACTTTATTCCCAAATGAAAGGTATAACTATGTCAATGTAATTTTGTAATTTTTGAGTTCTCCTTATGTAATTCCTTAAATGCACATTGTGTTGCATTCCATACAATGTATTTCTGTATTTTATGTGATTGAATTTATATTTTTAATGTGCGTCTGTCTTTAAGTGTTGTACAAAGGACAGGTTAGAAGAATAGGCTTTGCCTAAAACCTTTATCCTTTTGTAATAAAGTTCTGAGTCTGAGTCTGAGTCTGAGTCTCTCTCTCTCTCTCTCTCTCTCTCTCTCTCTCTCTCTCTCTCTCTCTCTCTCTCTCTCTCTCTCTCCGCCCCGCCCTCCTCCCGCTCTTAAACATTATGTGTACCTCGAACCCGATCGCTTCCCAAACAATGTGCAACCTTGCCTCTGCGTACAAATACTCTTTCTGCCCCCCCCCCCCCCCCCTTCCGTAACCAACTTCTTGTTCACACCGAGTCTTGGTCGAGGAGCGTCACACTGTCACTGTAAACCAAATTGGGTTTGAAGGCGAGAGAAACATCTTCACTCTGTTTGAGTCATCTTTCACTGGCCTCCTCTGTTTGGCGAGAGAGAGAGAGGAAAAGAGAGCGAGAGAGAGGGAGAGAAAGAGGGAGAGAGGTAAAGAGAGAGAGAGAGCGAGAGAGAGGGAGAGAGAGAGAGGGGGGAAGAGAGAGAGAGAGCGAGAGAGAGAGAGAGAGAGAGAGCGAGGGAGAGAGAGAGAGAGAGAGAGCGAGGGAGAGAGAGACAGAGCGAGGGGGAGAGAGATTGAGGGAGAGAGAGGGAGAGGGAGAGAGAGGGAGAGAGAGAGGGAGAGAGAGGGAGAGAGAGAGAGGGGGGAAGAGAGAGAGAGGGAGAGCGAGACAGAGCGAGGGAGAGCGAGACAGAGCGAGGGAGAGAGAGAATGAGGGAAAGAGTGAGAGAGGGAGACAGAGGGAAGTGAGTGAGAGAGAGGGCGAGAAAGAGAGGGAGCGAGAGAGAGAGAGGGAGAGGGAGGGAAAGAGGGAGAGAAAGAGAGGGGTAGAGAGAGAGAGACAAAGAGAGAAAGAGAGAGAGAGACAAAGAGAGAGAGAGACAAAGAGAGAAAGAGAAAGAGAGAGAGAGAGGGAGAGAGAGCGAGAGAGAGAGCGAGAGAGAGAGCG
>NC_090257.1:21629993-21687493 GCF_037325665.1 Littorina saxatilis
AAACGATCCAAATTTACGTTGGTCGTATTCTCCATCAATTGCTGATTCCAAAAACATATAAATATGTTATATTCTGATTAAAAACAAGCTCTGAAAATTAAATATATAAAAATTATTATCAAAATTAAATTGTCGAAATCAATTTAAAAACACTTTCATCTTATTCCTGGTCGGTTCCTGATTCCAAAAACATATAGATATGATATGTTTGGATTAAAAACACGCTCAGAAAGTTAAAACGAAGAGAGGTACAGAAAAGCGTGCTGTCCTTCTTAGCGCAACTACTACCCCGCTCTTCTTGTCAATTTCACTGCCTTTGCCATGAGCGGTGGACTGACGATGCTACGAGTATACGGTCTTGCTGAAAAATGGCATTGCGTTCAGTTTTATTCTGTGAGTTCGACAGCTACTTGACTAAATATTGTATTTTCGCCTTACGCGACTTGTTTTGATTCTGCGAGAGAAATTACTCTCACCTTTCTTGTTGTTGCTATGCCTGTTATTCGGTTGCTTTCAATTTTTCCTCGCTGACAGTTGCTGTTGTTTCTTGGGATTTCACTCATTTCATGTGACACATTTGCAGTGTTGATTTGTACACACACACACACACACACACACACACACACACACACACACACACACACACACACACACACACACACACACACACACACACACACACACACACACACACAGATAAACAGACAGAGAGAGAGAGAGGGAAAGAGAGAGAGAAACAAGTCGGTAAGGCGAAAATACAACATTTTAGTCAAGTAGCAATTTGTAGCGAATACGCAATATTTCAGTTCTACCCTGTTCCGCGTAAATTTTGCTGAGGTGGATTTTTCAAGTTTGAGTCCCGGCTCTAACGTTGGTTCCTTTTAATTATATTTAGTCAAGTTTTGACTAAATATTTTAACATCGAGGGGGAATCGAAACGAGGGTCGTGGTGTATGTGCGTGTGTGTGTGTGTGTGTGTGTGCGTGTGTGTGTGTGTGTGTCTGTGTGTGTGTGTAGAGCGATTCAGACTAAACTACTGGACCGATCTTTATGAAATTTGACATGAGAGTTCCTGGGTATGAAATCCCCGAACGTGTTTTTCATTTTTTTGATAAATGTCTTTGATGACGTCATATCCGGCTTTTCGTGAAAGTTGAGGCGGCACTGTCACGCCCTCATTTTTCAACCAAATTGGTTGAAATTTTGGTCAAGTACTCTTCGACGAAGCCCGGGATTCGGTATTGCATTTCAGCTTGGTGGCTTGAAAATCAATTAATGACTTTGGTCATTAAAAATCTGAAAATTGTAAAAAAAAATAAAAATGTATAAAACGATCCAAATTTACGTTTATCTTATTCTCCATCATTTGCTGATTCCAAAAACATATAAATATGTTATATTCGGATTAAAAACAAGCTCTGAAAATTAAATATATAAAAATTATTATCAATTTTTTTTTTTCGAAATCAATTTAAAAACACTTTCATCTTATTCCTTGTCGGTTCCTGATTCCAAAAATATATAGATATGATATGTTTGGATTAAAAACACGCTCAGAAAGTTAAAACGAAGAGAGGTACAGAAAAGCGTGCTATCCTTCTCAGCGCAACGAATACCCCGCTCTTCTTGTCAATTCCACGAGCACTGCCTTTGCCACGGGCGGTGGAGTGACGATGCTACGAGAAAACGGTCTTGCTGCGTTGCGTTGCGTTCAGTTTCATTCTGTGAGTTCGACAGCTACTTGACTAAATATTGTATTTTCGCCTTACGCGACTTGTTATATTTAGTCAAGTTTTGACTAAATATTTTAACATCGAGGGGGAATCGAAACGAGGGTCGTGGTGTATGTGCGTGTGTGTGTGCGTGCGTGTGTGCGTGTGTGTGTGTGTGTAGAGCGATTCAGACTAAACTACTGAACCGATCTTTATGAAATTTGACATGAGAGTTCCTGGGTATGAAATCCCCGAACGTTTTTTTCATTTTTTTGATAAATGTCTTTGATGACGTCATATCCGGCTTTTCGTGAAAGTTGAGGCGGCACTGTCACGCCCTCATTTTTCAACCAAATTGGTTCAAATTTTGGTCAAGTAATCTTCGACGAAGCCCGGGGTTCGGTATTGCATTTCAGCTTGGTGGCTTGAAAATTAATTAATGACTTTGGTCATTAAAAATCTGAAAATTGTAAAAAAAAATAAAAATTTATAAAACGATCCAAATTTACGTTTATCTTATTCTCCATCATTTGCTGATTCCAAAAACATATAAATATGTTATATTCGGATTAAAAACAAGCTCTGAAAATTAAATATATAAAAATTATTATCAAAATTAAATTGTCCAAATCAATTTAAAAACACTTTCATCTTATTCCGTGTCGGTTCCTGATTCCAAAAACATATAGATATGATATGTTTGGATTAAAAACACGCTCAGAAAGTTAAAACAAAGAGAGGTACAGAAAAGCGTGCTATCCTTCTTAGCGCAACTACTACCCCGCTCTTCTTGTCAATTTCACTGCCTTTGCCATGAGCGGTGGACTGACGATGCTACGAGTATACGGTCTTGCTGAAAAATTACATTGCGTTCAGTTTCATTCTGTGAGTTCGACAGCTACTTGACTAAATATTGTATTTTCGCCTTACGCGACTTGTTTGTCTTTCAGGTAGCCCATGCTTGAAGTGAGAGGTGAATAGAGGTTCATCTGAGCTCTTTTTAAGTTTGGAAAAACACCACATGTGAACATATTGTCAACTCCGCGATACAATAGTAAATGAATTCATTGGTACGTATGACCCTGCATGCAGTGACCTGTGCACGTAGTTCACCTGGAAGCTGCCTCAACTCTTCACCGGTCAACATCCACACCGTCAGGTGGCCTTGTCTTGTCCAGCCTCGGTGACTCTGTCGAACAACGCCGTCAGGCAACGAGATAGTTAACTTCCCAAACCTGTGATTTTGCAGTTTTGTTTTGCAGGTAAGAGGATCTTATCATTACGTTCGTCTCCTCTCCCCTCCAAAAAGAAAGACACCCCCATACCTACCATACCCCCCCCCCCCCCCCCCCCCCCGTTTAGATCAAGCCAACCATCGCTCCTTGTCCGACAAAATTTTGTCCATGACAATGAACTCCAACTGACATCATGGCGTACCAGCTTGGTGTTTTAATGAAAAAAACCTATTGCACTTAAGATCAAGCCAGGGGTCGACGAGCAGTACGCTTTGAACACTTGACTTCTTGGCTTTTGTGACTCACGGCTTTCACTTGTTTCAAACTGAAGTCCACGTGTCGTTGACATTTTTTTTATTACATTTAGTCAAGTTTTGACTAAATGTTTTAACGTAGAGGGGGGAATCGAGACGAGGGTCGTGGTGTATGTGCGTGCGTGCGTGCGTGCGTGCGTGTGTGTGTGTGTGTCTGTGTGTCTCTGTGTGTGTGTAGAGCGATTCAGACTAAACTACTGGACCGATCTTTATGAAATTTGACATGAGAGTTCCTGGGTATGAAATCCCCATACGTTTTTTTCATTTTTTTATGAATGTCTTTGATGACGTCATATCCGGCTTTTCGTGAAAGTTGAGGCGGCACTGTCACGCCCTCATTTTTCAACCAAATTGGTTGACATTTTGGTCAAGTAATCTTCGACGAAGCCCGGACTTCGGTATTGCATTTCAGCTTGGTGGCTTAAAAATTAATTAATGACTTTGGTCATTAAAAATCTGAAAATTGTAAAAAAAATTTTTTTTTTATAAAACGATCCAAATTTACATTCATCTTATTCTCCATCATTTGCTGATTCCAAAAACATATAAATATGTTATATTTGGATTAACAACAAGCTCTGAAAATTAAATATATAAACAATATTATTAATTTTTTTTTTCGAAATCAATTTAAAAACACTTTCATCTTATTCCTTGTCGGTTCCTGATTCCAAAAACATATAGATATGATATGTTTGGATTAAAAACACGCTCAGAAAGTTAAAACAAAGAGAGGTACAGAAAAGCGTGCTATCCTTCTTAGCGCAACTACTACCCCGCTCTTCTTGTCAATTTCACTGCCTTTGCCATGAGCGGTGGACTGACGATGCTACGAGTATACGGTCTTGCTGAAAAATGGCATTGCGTTCAGTTTCATTCTGTGAGTTCGACAGCTACTTGACTAAATGTTGTATTTTCGCCTTACGCGACTTGTTTTTATATTTAGTCATGTTTTGACTAAATATTTTAACATCGAGGGGGAATCGAAACGAGGGTCGTGGTGTATGTGCGTGCGTGCGTGTGTGTGTGTGTGTGTGTGTGTGTGTGTAGAGCGATTCAGACTAAACTACTGGACCGATCTTTATGAAATTTGACATGAGAGTTCCTGGGTATGAAATCCCCGAACGTTTTTTTCATTTTTTTGATAAATGTCTTTGATGACGTCATATCCGGCTTTTCGTGAAAGTTGAGGCGGCACTGTCACGCCCTCATTTTTCAACCAAATTGGTTGACATTTTGGTCAAGTAATCTTCGACGAAGCCCGGGGTTCGGTATTGCATTTCAGCTTGGTGGCTTAAAAATTAATTCATGACTTTGGTCATTAAAAATCGGAAAATTGTAAAAAAAAAATAAAAATGTATAAAACGATCCAAATTTACGTTTATCTTATTCTCCATTTATTGCTGATTCCAAAAACATATAAATATGTTATATTCGGATTAAAAACAAGCTCTGAAAATTAAATATATAAAAATTATTATCAAAATTAAATTGTCCAAATCAATTTTAAAACACTTTCATCTTATTCCTTGTCGGTTCCTGATTCCAAAAACATATAGATATGATATGTTTGGATTAAAAACACGCTCAGAAAGTTAAAACAAAGAGAGGTACAAAAAAGCGTGCTATCAGCGCAACTACTACCCCGCTCTTCTTGTCAATTTCACTGCCTTTGCCATGAGCGGTGGACTGACGATGCTACGAGTATACGGTCTTGCTGAAAAATTGCATATAACATATTTATATGTTTTTGGAATCAGAAAATGATGGAAAATAAGATGTACGTAAATTTGAATCGTTTTATATATATATATTTTTTTTTTACAATTTTCAGATTTTTAATGACCAAAGTCATTAATTAATTTTTAAGCCACCAAGCTGAAATGCAATACCGAAGTCCGGGCTTCGTCGAAGATTACTTGACCAAAATTTCAACCAATTTGGTTGAAAAATTAGAGCGTGACAGTGCCGCCTCAACTTTCACGAAAAGCCGGATATGACGTCATCGAAGACATTTATCAAAAAAAAGAAAAAAAATGTTCGGGGATATCGATCCCAGGAACTCTCATGTAAAATTTCATAAAGATTGGTCCAGTAGTTTGGTCTGAATCGCTCTACACACACGCACGCAAACACACACACACACACATACACCACGACCCTCGTTTCGATTCCCCCTCTATGTTAAAACATTTAGTCAAAACTTGACTAAATGTAAAAAAGAGAGAGACAGAGAGAGGAAAGAAAAGAGAGAGCGAGAGAGAGAGAGAGAGAGAGAGAGAGAGAGAGAGAGAGAGAGAGAGAGAGAGAGAGAGAGAGAGAGAGAGAGAGAGAGAGAGAGAGAGAGAGAGAGAGAGAGAGAGAGAGAGAACGAAGGCCTGTCGAAACATGGTGTTATTTTACGTTTGTCGGTTGTATAAATCTGCCATCAAAATGGCGCATCTCTTATTTGATTTGTTAGCTAGTGAGATATGATTTTGAGGCAGAATGGCAAATTGTGGTTCACAATATTTTTACCCGATTGAATACTGCTAGCTGAATAAAGCGCGGACTGTCTCACTACTGATCAATATTATAATGATACACCGTCACTGGAGGGAAACCGAAGAAAACGATAAACAATGGCAAAATGTAAGAAGTATAGGTGCCTATACAATTTCAACAAAGACCACAACAACAGCAACATTCAGATGGTGAAGTATTTGTCCAATGTGTCCAAGTCCTAGAAAATGACACGAAGAAAAGTAACAAGTACAGAAGTAAACTTGTACAAAGGAAGAAGAAGAAGAAGAAGAAGAAGAAGAAGAAGAAGAAGAAGAAGAAGAAGAAGAAGAAGAACGGAAGGAGGAGGAGAAGGAGGAGGAGGAGGAGGAGGAGGAGAAGAAGAAGAAACCGTAGCACACACATTTCTGCCTTCCTAAAATTCCGCGTGTTTCCTTCCGGTTTACTGATGATGTTCTTCGGTTCCTTTTTATATTTAGTCAAGTTTTGACTAAATATTTTAACATCGAGGGGGAATCGAAACGAGGGTGTGGTGTATGTGTGTGTGTCTGTGCGTGTGTGTGTGTGTGTGTGTGTGTGTGTGTGTGTAGCGATTCAGACTAAACTACTGGACCGATCTTTATGAAATTTGACATGAGAGTTCCTGGGTATGAAATCCCCGAACGTTTTTTTCATTTTTTTGATAAATGTCTTTGATGACGTCATATCCGGCTTTTCGTGAAAGTTGAGGCGGCACTGTCACGCCCTCATTTTTCAACCAAATTGGTTGAAATTTTGGTCAAGTAATCTTCGACGAAGCCCGGACTTCGGTATTGCATTTCAGCTTGGTGGCGTAAAAATTAATTAATGACTTTGGTCATTACAAATCTGAAAATTGTAAAAAATAATTAAAATTTATAAAACGATCCAAATTTACGTTTATCTTATTCTCCATCATTTGCTGATTCCAAAAACATATAAATATGTTATATTCGGATTAAAAACAAGCTCTGAAAATTAAATATATAAAAATTATTATCAAAATTAAATTGTCCAAATCAATTTAAAAACACTTTCATCTTATTCCTTGTCGGTTCCTGATTCCAAAAACATATACATATGATATGTTTAGATTAAAAACACGCTCAGAAAGTTAAAACAAAGAGAGGTACAGAAAAGCGTGCTATCCTTCTTAGCGCAACTACTACCCCGCTCTTCTTGTCAATTTCACTGCCTTTGCCATGAGCGGTGGACTGACGATGCTACGAGTATACGGTCTTGCTGAAAAATGGCATTGCGTTCAGTTTCATTCTGTGAGTTCGACAGCTACTTGACTAAATATTGTATTTTCGCCTTACGCGACTTGTTTAGATTACAACCCTCTTTTCGATCACATTCAATAGGGCACTTGCCAAGAAGGGTGTTGCAGGTTGCGAGCGGATGATGTTGCTGCTTGTTTTGATAGTGTTTTACCGATAGTCATAATAACTAGCCAATCAATAAATATTACTAAGCAAAAGAAGAAGAAGAAGAAGAAGAAAAAGAAGAAGAACACAACCGTAGCGTCCTCTTAGACGGAAGGAACCACGCGGAACACGCGGAATGTCACGCCATGACGCGGTATAGGCCCTTCCTAAGAGCCAGACATGCTGCGGTATAAAGCCTCTTAGGAATTAGGCAGAAATGTGTGTGCTACAGGTGAAGAAGAAGAAGAAGAAGAAGAAGAAGAAGAAGAAGAAGAAGAAGAACAACAACAACAACAAAAACAACAACAACAACAACAACGACAACAACAGCTGCAGCAACAGCAGCAGCAACAACAACAACAACAACAACAACAACAACAACAATAACAACAACAACAACGACGACGACGATGACTATGTACAGCAGCAATTACTTTTTATGGCGATTTATTCAGTCAGTGGTAGAAGACTAAGAAAATGGAAGAAATCAAAAGAAACCTACAACAAGATAGCAGCAGCAGCATTAACGACAACAATAACCACGACGACGACAACGACGACGACGACGCCGATGATGATGATGACACTGCTTCTGAAGGCACTAACACTGATAGCGAATTAAACATCAGAAAAATAACACTTAAATGTGCAGGCAGATGAAAAATGTCAGGAATGGTGATGGTAATCGTAATATCTTGTCTTGTGAGAGTTCCTTTAAGTTTTATGACACTTTCAGCGTATCCCACAGCAACACGTCGAATTCAGCGGCTATACCAAATACCAATAACATTCCCTACTCTATATAATTATAAACATAGATAAAACAAAAAGTCCAATCTTTTACCACACAATACAATCCAATCCAGCAGGAACAATACAACACAGCAAAGCTAAAAAAACAAAAAACTATCAAAAGTCTGAAAAATATGCACATGAGTGCAACGGCGCGGTATTGCCTGCAATTTCGTAATGGAGATTTCCAAAGAATAAACTTAAAACCTATTTTGAAGACCAGGAAAAGGCTGAATTATTTAATATGTCTTTTGTTAAACAATCAGAAATAAACGACACAGACGATAATGTTCCCGATATAGACAATGCTGAGTTTTTTGTCGACGATATGGTCGTGACTTCCGAAGAAGTGAAAAGTGTAATAGAAAGTCTTGATACATCTAAAGCTGTCGGACCTGATAAAATTCATAATAAGATTCTTATTGCAAGTTTACCTATAATAGCAGAACCTCTATCTATTTTATTTACAAGATCATTAAATGAGGGTGTATTTCCAAGGATATGGAAAACAGCACACATAACACCGATATTTAAAAAGGGGGATAAAGGAGACTGTTCAAATTATCGTCCCATCTCACTCTTAAGCTGCGTAGGTAAAGTTCTTGAAAAATGTGTTCAGAAACATGTGTTTGATTATTTTGTATCGAATAACATAATCACACCTTCCCAGTCTGGTTTTATTCCCGGTGACTCAACTGTGTACCAGTTAACATGCCTATATAACGACTTTTGCAAGTCACTCGACGACAGCATTACTGTCCAGGCAATCTTTTTCGACATTTCCAAAGCATTTGACAGAGTCTGGCACAAAGGTCTTCTGAGAAAGTTATTTGCACTAGGGATTCGAGGTCAGATGTTTAATTGGTTGCAAAACTATTTACCTGATCGAACACAAGCAGTGGTGCTTAAAGGAAGTATGTCTAGCTACTTACCTGTGCAAACAGGCGTTCCACAAGGCTCTATTCTAGGACCTCTCCTTTTTCTGGTTTACATTAACGACATAGTTGATAACGTTGAATCCATTATTAAACTGTTTGCCGACGATACAAGTATGTATTTAAGCCTGGAAAATTCTCAGATGCGAACAGATATTTTTAACTCAGATCTTGAAAAACTCGACCAGTGGGCTAGTCAGTGGAAAGTTAAATTTAATCAAAGTAAAACAAAACTTCTGAATATAAGCAGGAAAAGAAATCCAGATTACATCCCTTTAAACTTCGGTGGCACAATTTTACAAGAAACTGAAAGTCATAAACATCTTGGTATCATTATTCAGAATAACGGTAAGTGGGAGTTACATATTAAATCTGTTATAGCAAAATGCCGTACGCTAGTAGCTTGCTTACGATCTTATAAATATAAACTAGGCAGAAAAGCTTTAGAAACAATGTATAAATCCTTCATATTGCCACATTTTGATTATGCTGATGTTCTCTGGGACAACTGCCCTAAGGAGTTAGCCACCGAGCTCGAAAGTATTCACTTAGATGCAATTCGAACCATTGTTGGAGCAGTCCGCGGTACAAGCCATCAAAAATTGTACGATGAGTCAGGTTTTATTTCATTACTAGAGAGGCGAAAACGTCATAAATTGATATTATTTCACAAGATCGTTCACCGCAAGGTGCCAAACTACTTATTAGCGATATTGCCACCATTGATATCAACTAATAACCCATATCACCGGCGCAGACCTCCAGACAGGAAAGTTCCATCGTTTAAAACTGAATTATATAGAAACTCATTTCTCCCATCTACTACACAACTCTGGGATTCTTTAATAATAATAATAATAATAATAATAATGCAAACTTTTATAGCGCTATTCTAGAAAAAAAATGTCTACTCTTAGCGCTTTACAATATATACATCGACCAAGCATACTATACACGCACAGGCAAAGAAACCGACCAAACATAACCAACAAACTATACATGCACAGGCAAAGAAAGCGACCAAACATACAATACACGCACAGGCATGATACTAACCAAACATAAACAAACATACTATGACCAAACATAACCAACATACTATACGCGCGCAGGCAAAGAGAACAATCAGCACATGTAATAATTACTGACAACAAATAATGCAGGCATACAATGACAGTCCAATACACAGCCTAAGCACAAGAACCACAGTAGGCTTCTATATAAAAACGTGTCAACGGTACTATTTACACACACTCACACAGTGCTGACACAAAGCGCAGAAAATATATATACACGTTATTTTAGGCGCTAGGTAGGGGGTGAGGTGGGGCGGGATGGGGTGGGTGGGGAGATGCTGGGGGGGAAATCACTTGCGCTGAAAGAGGTGTGTTTTGAGATTTGTCTTGAATGTAGTGAGAGAATCTGTGTGTCTGAGAGGCAGTGGTAATCTATTCCAGGTTTACCAGACTATATAAAACTTAGTGATTCCCTAAGTGAATTTAAGCACTTTTTGTCAAAAAACGATTTAAGTCCGCCGTGTTATTTTTATTCTGGAGATCGCATGTCACAAATAATTCACTGTAAGCTCAGGTTATATATAAGTGATCTCAATAACGATCTAGTGAGACGTCACGTTGCTACAGATGCATCTTGTGACTGTGGATTCCCGTCCGAATCCGTACAACACTTCATATTCGATTGTCCAAATTATCGCGAAGCACGTCAAGAAACTATACATACCCTCCCTAATCACACAATTCACCTCCCCCACCTTTTAAACGGAGACAGACAGTATTCTTTAGATTTGAACAGGAAAATTTTTTCCACCGTACACTCGTTCATTGAACGTTCAGGCCGCTTCGGGTAAGTCAGAATAAATGCTCTACAAGCCGGACAACAACTTTAACTTCTGCACATCTCCTACCCATCCCTCTTCTTTTATTCATCTTCTTTCCCTCCTTCCTTCCTTTACTGTCTTTCTTTATAATCATTATGCAACGTTCATTACGTTATTAATAGATTTGGCTTATTGAGACAAATTTTTCACCCGTTACCGCCTTATGTTGTACTGTCATGCAGGAACACCACTATAAGCTTCTAGCTTGTTGCTGTTTCTGTGAACTTTGTATACATGTCATGATTGTAACCTTTGTTAAAATAAACTTATGTTTAAACCAATAAACTTTAATTCAGGGAGGCTTTGTTATCATTCGATCAAAGGAAGCCACATGCATATGAGATTGATAGAAACCAAATAAATATTAAATTTGGTTTTTTTAATTAATATATAAAACATCAGAAGTTGTGAAAGAAACAATTGAAAGTCAGAAGAGACTTTCTTCTGAGATTTGTTAAAATCTCTTAGGAGTGCAAAAGAGAGAGGAAACAAAAAAATGTTTATCAGTGGTAGAAAAATATTTATTTTTTCTTTTTATTTATTTTTTATTTTTTATTCTATATATATATATGTATAAATATATCCTGTTTATTTTCAAAGTGCAATATGCAGGTGCGGTGCAGTTAAGCTTTAAATATTATTCACCAACAAATGAAGGTATTACATCGATCGTCAATCGGCAGTTTGTGTACTGGTGTGTGTACTTTGCACGCGCTTTCGACACTGCAGTTTGTGTAAGCATACTGGGAAGGGGATGGGCAAAAGTGAGAGAGAGCGAGAAAGAAGGCGGGAAGGGGAGAGAGAGAGAGAGACAGAGCGAGGGAGAGAGACAGAGCGAGGGAGAGAGACAGAGCGAGGTAGAGAGACAGAGCGAGAAGAGAGAGAGAGAGAGACAGAGACAGAGACAGAAAGACAGAGAGAGAGAGAAAGAACACACACACACACACATACACACACACACACACACACAAACACACACACACACCCACACCCACACACACAAGCAAACACAGACAAGCAGACAGACAGACAGAGTGAGAGAGAGACAGTGGGAGAGAGAGATAGACACAAGCAAAGGAGAGACAGACAGACAGACAGAGAGAAAGAGAAACAAAAAAAGTCAGCTCTCAAGAATACAATTCAACTTATACATGTACTTTTTATGCCTCTGCGAAAGGAACCGTCAAAACCATACTACGAAGATACTGTTTGAACCCCTGTAGTTTCAAGAACACTTTCTTCGACCTCGTGCCATTTCCGTCTCCGATGTGTTGACTATACAGAGAGGATGGCTGTAGCAAGCACGTGGTAACCGAGCACCTAGTCACTCTACCCTCAAGGCATAGACTGTGACCCAAAGGCTGCACTGTAACACATCTTCTTCCCTTTCGTTATCACGCTCCTTAAAGCTGTGGTCTCTCAATGACAATCCGGGGCGTTGGATGAAGCTGTCAAGGTCACGCGGGCAGTGTAGGTCGGGATTCAGGCCGCCTTCGATGCACAGCACTCTGAAGAGGACCCTCAACCTTACCTCTTTACACGCCTGGCCTCGGAGAGTCCTAGAGAGACCACAGCTTTAAAGCTATCTTCACTCTTAATAACATTATTTCACTTTTGAACACATTCTTGTTACCAGTTTTGAACGCATTGTGACCTTGTTCATAGTTCTACTGGCAAAAGTAGCACACATAGTAAAACATTGTGTTCATTTGATCACTAGTACCGGCACGGTGGCCTAGTGGTAAGGCGTTCGCCCCGTGATCGGGAGGTCGTGGGTTCGAACCCCGGCCGGGTCATACCTAAGACTTTAAAATTGGCAATCTAGTGGCTGCTCCGCTTGGCGTCTGGCATTATGGGGTTAGTGCTAGGACTGGTTGGTCCGGTGTCAGAATAATGTGACTGGGTGAGACATGAAGCCTGTGCTGCGACTTCTGTCTTGTGTGTGGCGCACGTTATATGTCAAAGCAGCACCGCCCTGATATGGCCCTTCGTGGTCGGCTGGGCGTTAAGCAAACAAACAAACAAACAAATTGATCACTAGTGTTGATTATGTGTGCTTCATTTGCTGGTAGAATGATGTACTATGTCAGAAATGTGTTCAAAATGGGAACACTTATGTGTAGAGTGTTCCTTCTTATGTACAACTTCTTGTAAATCACAAAAGACCTTCAAGAGCTTTGCAAATCCCTCTTAGCATGCTTGATAATATTTTTTTATAAATTAATATTGTCCAAGGGACAAACTTTTGCTTTCGCCAAACGTTTGAGTGAGTGTATTTAGAGTTTAGATTTCCTGTACTGTATACTTTTTTTTCAGAATCACAAAGATTGTCCCTACCCTTGTACCATTTACCTCTTCTATCCCTAAACCAAAGAGTGCAACATTGCGTGTAAAGCGGATTCCTCGCAGCTGATTCAAAGACTGCACTGTGGAACGACTTGCCTCCATATATTCCCTGTCACGTTCCTCCAATTGTAGGTCATTCGCAGACAATCATATGTGTCTGTTAGAAAACTTATCCATCAAACCAGAGAATAGCATCAACGCTGAACTAATCTCACAGGACCCCCCTGGGTTCGCGACACAAGACATATAATATATATAAACAACACACAAACACAAACACACACACACACACAAACGCGCGCGCGCACACACACACGCGCACACACGCACACACGCACCTACGTACACACACACACATACACACACACACACACACACACACACACACACACACACACACACACACACACACACACACACGCACGAAACAACAACAATCAAACAAACCGAATGAACCACCTTTTTACCAAGTTCAGAATTGGCCAGTCAGACCAGTGCCCTTGTCAAACAGGCAGCATGACAACGGAACACCTGCTGCAGACTTGCCCACTACACGATGGCCTCAGGAGCCAGATCTGGGCGGACGCGACCACGGTGCAAGGGAAGCTCTATGGCAGTCTGGACGACCTACAGCGCACGGCAACATTTGCGCGGAGAACCGGCGTTTCCATCTGAGTGATCGACAAGAAGAAGAAGAAGAAACAAACCAGTGTATAAAAAAGAAAACAAATCACTTTGCACAGAAAGAACACGACAGGCTGTGAGATGTTGGTATATTTCTCCGCACGTACCGTTTTCCTCGTTGTCTCTGAACTACAGAGATGAAGAAATTTCGTGTAAACTAAGCCCCTTGCCATTGTGCCCCGAAGGCACAATCTGTCACCATAAGCACAATGCTTCTTCTTCTTCTGCGTTCGTGGGCTGAAACTCCCACGTACACTCGTGGTTTTGCACGAGTGGAATTTTACGTGTATGACCGTTTTTACCCCGCCATTTAGGCAGCCATACGCCGCTTTCGGAGGAAGCATGCTGGGTATTTTCGTGTTTCTATAACC
Source organism: Littorina saxatilis (assembly GCF_037325665.1). Taxonomy (NCBI): domain Eukaryota; kingdom Metazoa; phylum Mollusca; class Gastropoda; order Littorinimorpha; family Littorinidae; genus Littorina; species Littorina saxatilis. Next base: position 21,644,227 of record NC_090257.1, read on the forward strand.
CACCGAACTCTGACATGGATTACAGGGTCTTTTCCGTGCGCACTGGGTATTGTGCTTGCGTGTACACACGAAGGGGGTTAAGTCACTAGCAGGTCTGCACATAAGTTGACCTGGGAGATCGGAACAATCTCCACTCTTAACCCACCAGGCGGCAGCGACAGGGATTCGAACTCACTACCTCCCGATTAGGAGGCCGACGTCTTACCACCTCGCCACTGCGCCCGCACAATGCAAGTAGCATCCTTTCATTCTCGACCAAAGCATTATAGATCCATCCAGGTGTTTTACTGGGATAAGAGCACGTATCCCCTTAGATCCATCCAGGTGTGTTACTGGGATAAGAGCATGTATCCCCTTAGATACATACCAAGAATCTAAAGGCTGAAATCATTCTGGGGTTTTGTCCCCAATGCAGTAAACACACACACAAAAAACAACAACCACACACACACAGACACGGACGCACGCACTGACGAACGCACGCACGCACGCACGAACGTACGCACGCACGCACACACACACACACACACACACACACACACACACACACACACACACACACAAATACACACGAATACACACACGAATGTATGTATGTATGTATGGGGTGGTTTATAATTATAGCGCTTGACGTACTCTAAGCGCTTTACAGATTAATTTCTGCCGTGTGAGTCGGAATTTTTTTTACACAATATATCACGCATTCACATCGGACAGTAAATCGCAAGCCAATTAAGGCGAATATTTACTTTTCACGGCCTATTATTCCAAGTCACACGGGTATTTGGTGGACATTTTTTATGCCTATACAATTTTGCCAGGAAAGACCCTTTTGTCAATGGGATGTTTAACGTGCACACCCCAACGTAGTGTACACGAAGGGACCTCGGTTTTTCGTCTCATCCGAAAGACTAGCACTTGAACCCACCACCTAGGTTAGGAAAGAGGGGAGAAAATTGCTAACGCCCTGACCCAGGGTCGAACTCGCAACCTCTCACTTCCGAGCGCAAGTGCGTTACCACTCGGCCACCCAGTCGGCCAAATCAGGTCCCGCAACCTGTTACACGACAACTGACTAACCCCCTTTCACGAGTTCAAATTCGAAATCAACTGATACATGTCTTGTTCCGAAACTCGACTACGACCGAAAACATGGCTTGGTCAAGTGGGTACCATCTGAGGTCAAATACGAGTTGAGTGGTGGCTGCATCTTTGACCTTATATCAATTCAAATATTGCATATGTATTCATTTTTGGGATTGAGGGAATACATGCACTGGAACCACTTTCGTGTTAGTTATTTAATTTCAATTTCAAGCCAAAGTTTGGTTTCAAAATTGATTAATGTTTTTTAAGCTGCCAGGCTTAAACGCTATCACATGGTCAGGAGCGGGCCAAAGAATGATTAAAAAAACCTTTCAATCTGCTTGATTGAAAAATGCGGTTGCCACAGTGCCGCCTTATTTTTTTTTAAAGTGAGGTAAGACGTCATGAGAAAATCATCTGGGTCTTGATTTCTAGTTTACGGGAATACATTTGTGTAAATTGAAAAAAAACTAGTCGAATAAATAAACCCCACGTTAGGCCAAACAAAAATATATGTTGGTTTAGGGTAACCAGACTAAAACTAAAACTGTTTTTTTCCTTTCTCAAAAAAAAACCCAACTAAAACATCTGGCACATTTTGCGAACCATACCGAGAAAAAAAAAGGCGTATACTTTGACAGGAAACCATCCGATGCAATTGTCTGCGTAATGACTGTCTCGTGAAGGACTAATGCTTAAAGGTGATTTTTAGAAAGAGTGAGAGCTATGTTGGAACATTAGCAGAACCTGCTTCTCCAAAGATCGTTTGCTCTCGTACAGTGCATTTACCGTGTGACGGGTTGCTTCATGCGAGTCAATGGGCGATCTCATCGTAACGATCAAATTATACGATTGAATCGCGGCAGTGTCACGGCACCATTAGTCTTGCGCAGTAGGAATTCTCCTGAAACGGAGAACTCTTTATGTATATAGTTTTGACGTCTGCAGATAACACGTATATGTTACAGTTAATCTGTGAAACCAGGGAATACGTGTATTAACTAGGTAATACATGAATTAACTGACGGAAAAAAACAGTTAATTCATGTATTACCTAAAAATAGTTTAGTTAATACACGTATTCCCTGGTTTCACGGATTAACTGTAACATATATACACGTGTAAGGCGGACAACACAGTGTTCTCGATGCACGGACGAGCAGCAAAGACCTGTACGCGTACGTGTAGATATTGCGTCACCCGTGACTCACTTTTTTTTCCAATGTTCCAAATCATACGTTGTTAAGCTCCCACCAAGACTGCAGATCTTGGCAAACGCGTGACGTAAAAACTAGATTTAATGACGTTACCCGTACACGTTCCTGTACACGTGCTGACTAGTGCCACATCTAGATCCTGCTACTGTTATGTTTTCCTGTGTCTTGGTAACACGTCATGTTAGTCTGACTCTACAATAATGACGTCAGTCCTGTTATACATCTTCACTTTGTCAGTCACTGAGTGTGACAATACGCGTGTAGCCCCAGAGCACATGGAAGGCGGAGGTCTAAATTGTTCTGTGCGGCTTTGGTTATACACGTCATGCCAGTCTGCTCCAATAAAACAGACTCGAGAATGATGACGTCACATCTGACTCTACCATCCGCGGTCTAGCTGTGTGCCGGTGAGCAACACTAGAGACGTGTATGTGACAGAAAGGACGGTGGGCGGGGTTTAGCGTGGTGTATTTAACGGTGTGCATGCAGCTTCCTCCGTATAAACACAGGCTCTAAACCACGGTCTTAATCAGTGATACATCGAGTTAAACAACAGTATACAACTGATAACGTTTTTTGGAACAGATCTTTCTACTGCAGGTACGTAGTAGAGAGAGAGAGAGAGAGAGAGAGAGAGAGAGAGAGAGAGAGAGAGAGAGAGAGAGAGAGAGAGAGAGAGAGAGAGAGAGAGAGAGAGAGAGAGAGAGAGAGAGAGAGAGAGAGAGAGAGAGAGAGAGAGAGAGAGAGAGAGAGAGAGAGAGAGAGAGAGAGAGAAAAAGAGAGGGTGGTATTTGCTGTGTGTTGCATCAAAATAACCAAGACCAACTTTAATAATCGTGAATTAAAAATATAAGGATGAGTTCTGCTAAGGTAGTACTTCGGCCTTCTGGTCTAAGAAATGGAGAGCCAAACAAACAAAATATGAGCTCAATTAATCAATGTCTTTTTGACCTGAAGACGGTGAGAGTGAACTGTTTCGTTTGATATAATAAAACGTTTCAGTGACTAACCTTGTGTTTTGTTTTGATGGTTAATGTCCATGTTTGTTGAATTTTTATTTTGTCAGTTCAGATCAAGATGAAGGTCCTCCTGACTGTGATGATAATATTATGTGCCCTTTTGCTGACGCTCGGTTTGCCCAAATGGATAGAAGAACAGGTAACATAATTATAGAGTTTTGTTTTTAATCTCAGTATGTATACTAAACATGTTTAAGTGCTCTCGATTGAATGACTTACTTGCTCATGTGTGTGTGTGTGGGTGCGTGCGTGTGTGTGTGTGTGCGTGTGTGTGTGTGTGTGTCTGGTGTCTGTGTGTGTGTGTGTGTGTATGTGTCTGTCTGTATGTGTGTGAGTGTATGTGTATGTATGTAGGTGTGTGTTTGTGTGTGTGTGTGTGTGTGTGTGTGTGTGTGTGTGTGTGTGTGCGTACGTGTGTGTGTGTGTGTGTGTGTGCGTACGTGCGTGCTTGAGTGTGTTAAGATGTCAAGTCGTTATCAGATTCTGGGACCCTAACCTTTCTGTGTCCTATTTGAAATATTATTGCAAATTTCTTGGAAAATCGTTATAATATTTTAATTTACACACATCGTCAACTGATCTTTTGATGGGGATGAAATTAAGGACTAAAATTACTTTTAAATGACGACCGGTGTTGCTGTCCTAACGTGTTGAAGGTTCACATCGGGAATTATGTTAGCGTTGTAGAGTCCGTAAAAAGTAATGAGTGGACAATTCAGTCAAAAGCTTTCTTAGTGTCGTACGGTATTAATACCAGCACGCCATAATCATCCAGCTCTAGACCGCGAGGCTCACATAACTCAAACCTTGATTGTTTTCTTCATAAACAAAACTCAGTCAGGAAAAAAAGGTTATATATCTGAACTGAGAACACAAAATGTGACCCTCCACCACGGAATGAGTTGCATGTCACCTTTGCTTGATTTTCATATTTTTACATTTTCCTGAAGATTGTTTTAACTTCTATCGAGTGGTGAAAACCGTTTTAGAAAAGAGCAAAAACTTTTCGAGTTATAAGGCTGCGACTAAGGTGATCCTCACACTGTTACCACAGTCCCCCTGCACTAAAATAAAGCCTAGCACAGAACCGCGCAAGGTGACATGCGACTCATTCCGTGGTGGAGAGTCACAAATACTCCCTTTGCAATATGAGATAGAAAATATAAATGAAGACTGACAAAACAAAGAAAAGAACATTACAAGTCGCGTAAGGCAAAATAACTACATTTAGTCAAGCTGTGGAACTCACAGAATGAAACTGAGCGCACTGCATTGTTTTACAACGACCGTAGTCCGCCACTCGTGCAACAGGCAGTGAAATTGACGAGTCTGTTTAGCGCGGTAGTGGTTGCGCTGTGCTGCATATAGCACGCTTTTCTGTACCTCTCTTCGTTTCAACTTTCTGAGCTTCTTTTTAATCCAAACATATCATATCTATATGTTTTTGGAATCATGAACCGACAAGGAATAAGATGAAATTGTTTTTAAATCGAGTTCGGAAATTTTAATTTAATAATATTTTTTTTATATTTTTAATTTTCAGGGCTTGCTTTAATCCGAATATAACATATTTATATGTTTTTGGAAAAAAAAAATATGAAAAATAAGATGAACGTAAATTTGGATCGTTTTATAAAAAATAAAAATAAATTACAATTTACATGTCAGCATGGCACAGTGGCGTAGGGCACTACACATGAAAGCGCGCTTTTCTCTATTCTTTTCAACTTCCTAAGCTTGTTTTTAATCCAAACATAACATTTCTATATGTTTTTGGAATCAGGAGATGTTAAAAAATAAGATGAAATTATTTTTGAATGGATTTCTAAACAAATAATTTTAATTATGTGACAGGGAGGCTACCTCTCCTTTCACAGCAGACTCTGCACCCGAGTTGTTGTCCTTTAAAAGTCAACACCCGTGGATTGTGGAAATCTGTTTGTGATGGGGCATGGTGGTTTCCGATTGTCTGTATGTTCATGGAAACCTTCGGGTTTGCATAACAGTTTTTATAGGGCTAAGAAATTAGCCCTAACATTTTCAATCCTGTTTGATTGCACTTCGCTTCCCGAGGTGATCGTAGTGTTTCGGCACTCGGTTACATCTGGCGCTTGCGAGCAGGGATGGGACTCGGCATGATATGTTCAGGTAATGGCATAATATGACCACTGAACATTTTCGTGCTGTTCCCATTCTGCGAACTTGGGATGGACAGTGGTCCCCCGGTTCGGAACTTCGGGACGAAGTTCATTTCAAACGGGGGCGATTGTGACAGGGAGGCTACCGCTCCTTTCACAGCAGACTCTGCACCCGAGTTGTTGGCCTTTAAAAGTCAACACCCGTGGATTGTGGAAATCTGTTTGTGATGGGGTCTGGTGGTTTCCGATTGTCTGTATGTTCATGGAAACCTTCGGGTTTGCATAACAGTTTTTATAGGGCTAAGAAATTAGCCCTAACATTTTCAATCCTGTTTGATTGCACTTCGCCTCCCGAGGTGATCGTAGTGTTACGGCACTCGGTTACATCTGCACTACGATCACCTCTGGAGGCGAAGTGCAATCAAACAGGATTGAAAATGTTAGGGCTAATTTCTTAGCCCTATAAAAACTGTTATGCAAACCCGAAGGTTTCCATGAACATACAGACAATCGGAAACCACCAGACCCCATCACAAACACATTTCCACAATCCACGGGTGTTGACTTTTAAAGGCCAACAACTCGGGTGCAGAGTCTGCTGTGAAAGGAGCGGTAGCCTCCCTGTCACAATCGCCCCCGTTTGAAATGAACTTCGTCCCGAAGTTCCGAACCGGGAGACCACTGTCCATCCCAAGTTTGCAGAAAGGGAACAGCACGAAAATGTTCAGTGGTCAAATTATGCCATTACCTGAACATATCATGCCGAGTCCCAACCCTGCTCGCAGCGCCAGATGTAACCGAGTGCCGAAACACCACGATCACCTCGGGAAGCGAAGTGCAATCAAACAGGATTGAAAATGTTAGGGCTAATTTCTTAGCCCTATAAAAACTGTTATGCAAACCCGAAGGTTTCCATGAACATACAGACAATCGGAAACCACCATACCCCATCACAAACAGATTTCCACAATCCACGGGTGTTGACTTTTAAAGGCCAACTCGGGTGCAGTGTCTGCTGTGAAAGGAGCGGTAGCCTCCCTGTCACAATTAGACTGTTCAGATTTTTAATGACAAAACTCATTAATTAATTTGTAAGCAAACGATCTGAAATGCAATACCGAAGTCCGGGCTTTGTCGAAGATTACTTAACCAACATTTCAAGCTATCTGATCAAACACTGAGGATGTGATAGTGCCGCCTCAACTTTCACAAAATGCCGGATATGACGTCATCAAAGATAATTGTCGAAAAAAAGAAAAATGATCTAGGGAAATCGTACTCAGGAACTCTCGTGTGAACTTTAATGAAAATCGGTCAAGTAGTTTTCTCGGAATCTCTCTCCACACACACACACACACACACACACACACACACACACACACACACACACACACACACGCACACACACACACACATACATACACACATACCCCACCACCCTCGTCTCGATTCCCCGTCCATGTTAAAACATTTAGTCAAAACTTGATTAAATGTAAACAGAAAAAGAAAATGGGAGAAAAGAAGAACTGACTGATTGACAGACAGGATGACTGACTGATTGACAGACAGGATGACTGACTGACTCGCTGATTCACTAATGAAGAACTCTTTCATACGCGCAATTGATAACTAAATAGTCATTCACTCATTGAACAACCGACCAACCAACCAATTGACTAACCAACTAACCAAAGGAGATTTGTGTGTTCACAGCTCTGTATCTCAGAGGGTGGGTCCTGTTTGAAGATGGACTGCTGTTCTGGTCAGTGTAATACTGATCAAATGTGTGAAATGATGCAAAGGGTTCGTAAACATGTATTTGGCAGTGCGTGAGAAAAAGCGACATACGATGATTTCAGACGAATTTTTAATGTCATGAACTAGAGTAAATTTAGCTTAGTAACATACAGAAGAAACAACAAACAAAACAAGTCGCGTAAGGCGAAATTACTACATTTAGTCAAGCTGTCGAACTCACGGAATGAAACTGAACGCACTGTATTTTTTTCACCAAGACAGTACAGCTTCGTCAATCCCCGCGAGAAGGAAATCGCTCACCTCCCACGTGCAAAACGCAGTGATATGCACACGCCAGAATAGCGCGGTAGCTTATTGTGGCACAATGTGCTAAGCAGGAAAGCGCGCTTTTCTGTATTCGTGTTAACTTTCTGAGCTTGTTTTGAATACAACCTATCATATCTATATGTTTTTGGAATCAGGAAACGATAAAGAATAAGATGAAATCATTTTTGGATTGATTTCTTAAATTTTAATCGTAAGACTAATTAATCTATTTTCGTTAATTGTGATCACATTTTAAGAGTAAACATGACATGTGTATATATTTTTAGATTCAGAATGTCATGAAGAATACGATGCAATCAATTTTAAATCTGTTTGCGAAAAATTGATTTTAAAGACAACTTTAATGAGCAAACTTATTAATTAATTTGTAAGCCTCCAAGCTCAAATGCAATACCAAAGTCCGGGCGTCGTCGAAGATTACTTGACCAAAATTTCAACCAATTTGGTTTAAACATGAGAGCGTGACAGTGCCGCCTCAACTTTCACGAAAAGCCGGATATGACGTCATCAAAGATATTTCTCCAAAAATTGAAAAATATGTCTGGGGATATCATACCCAGGAACTCCCATGTACAATTTAATGAAGATCGGTCTTGTAGTTTTCTCTAAATCGCTCTACACACACACACACACACACACACACACATACACACACACACACACACACACACACACACACACACACACACACACACACACACACATACACCACACCCTCGTCTCGATTCCCCCCTCTACGTTATAACATTTAGTCAAAACTTGACTAAATGTAAAAACGACAAAGACGACAACTTTGTTGTTGTTGTTGGTGGTGGTGGTGGCGATGGTGGTGGTAGTTTTGTTGTTGTTGTTGTTGTTGTTGTTGGTGGTGGTGGTGGTGGTGGTAGTGGTAGTTTTGTTGTTGTTGTTATTGTTGTTTGTGGAAAATCGATTAGGCCCTGTAGAGTCCGAAAAACTCAATTGTAATCATACTAAGTAAATTTTCACTGTCCAGTAGTTTTCATCCCATAACACGATGGTGCGTAGCGTGAGTTATGTTCCTTTTTCTCAAACGCTGTCAAACCTACGCATGCTTATTTTAGAAGTTAACGTTTTGAAACACGTTGATGACTTGGCGTCAAAGTTTAAAAGTTGATTATTTAATGTAAAAATGAAAATTCTGCCTCAATGTATTGCAACTGCAGACACAAATGTGGCTTTATCAAGTTGTACTCATCGCTATGTCATCCAGGCTATATGGGTAAACATTATAATTATTTGTTCTGAACATTTACTGTTGGTTCGTTTTACTGATATAAATCAGCGTTGTCTCGGTCGAAGGGTTTCGGCAAGCCAAGGATTTACGAGTCGCGGCAAGAAAATCCTATTTGTTTCAAATTTGTTTTTAAAGCTGACAAGTTGACTAGTGGGTTGATGTCGCTTTACGCGAATTGTTTAAGTCTTAATTTTGTGACGGTTACAATTCTGTATCGACGTCGTCATGGCATATTGGTGTAACTCGTTTAAGACAGCAGTTCAGCGGAAGGCCAATACTGGTTATTTTTTATTATGAAATATTGTTTATATTTGTACCTGGTACGGATAGAAAGATAAAAGACTGTTAAATCATGTATTGACCATCGTATTTTAGAGAATATTTATCATGGAGATTGATTTACTTAGTATAAAGCACAAAAACGTCAAAATCACCAAGAATGGAGTTACGCCAAAATGCCAGGACCACGACGGTATGTTCATCTTCCTGTGTGTTTGAACATGTTCAACTATAATTAACAATGTTTAATTATGTGCTTCAGTCTCAGAATTAAAAAAAACAAGAAAGGTAAGTTGTTGGAACGATTGCTATTGACAAAACATGTTACATTCACAAATATAATGACCCAACGGTCTTTTAGGTGCACAGACAAACAATTATAGTTACGACAACTTATCTTGATCGAAGTTTCTACCGCCTGCTACGAAGCCGCAAGCGAATGAATGATTATATAATAATAATAATAATACGAATATTTATAACGCGCACATATCTCACCAACAGGCGACTCAAGGCGCACATACACTCGTTCACACACACGGAGACTTAAGGGGAGACAGGGTAGGCGGGCACTTTTTATTTTTATTTTGGAAACAGTTTGCTGCTTGTTTGATTTTTGCAAGCAGAATAACCTAATTAAGGGAAACCATTTTAAATTTTGAGTGAAAAGCAATTTTGGGGGGTTTTATTCACCAAAATGTGAAAAAAACGTTATAAAATGTGCTTTTTTTAAAATGTTGCAGTTTGTGAACCAGTGCATGTTTTGATCCAATTTTTCTTCTTTGCAGCAATATGTGTGTGTTTAATAATTCTGTGCATCGAAAAGCATTTCTAAGCAATATATTATTTTAATTTAGCATTTTCAGTTACCGGTTCAGTTCTGATAAGAAAAATACATGAGATCCTAACTGTCAGACTCATAAAAACCCAACCAATGCACTGAACTCTTATTCCATGCACAGAACTGATGCTGTACAACTCATAAACAACATATACAAAAACTGAACAAATCCATCAAGCCTTTCAAAAGTTGCAACATTTTAATTGTAGCGTTTTGTCTGAAAATTACATTCAGAGAAAACAGCATTTTAAAGATTTGAACCAGTACATACAAAAACAAGTAGCACAGTGCACCCTGAATTCATATGTTTTTATCAGAATGACCACTTTACTATGATGGGGAAATGATTTGACGATCAAATTATCCGGACTTTTTTTTAAAAATCATTTGAAAACTCATCTATGTTAGTGCAGATATGAATCAAAACGAAACTGTCGGACTCATAAAAACACAAGGAATCCACTGTATTCTTATTCCATGCACAGAAATGGTGCTTCACAAATCATAAACAACATATACAAAATTGGAACAAATCCATCTAGCCATTCAAAAGTTACAACATTTTAATTACCACATTTTGTCTCAAATTACATGTAGAGAAAACAGCATGTAAAAGAGTCTCACTAGTACCCCGGTAAACTAGTACCACAGTAGAGCTTGAATTAATGGGGTGGTTTTTTTTAACCAGAATAACACTTTAACTATGAAGGGGAAATGATTTGATAATCAAATTATCAGATTTTTTTAATTTAAAAAAAAAATCATATGAAAACATTAAAAAAGTCAATTATCTGTGTTTGTGCTGATATGAAAATATTGATCAGAACCAAACTGTCAGACTCATAAAAACCCAACGGATGCACTGATTTCTTATTCCATTGCATAGAAATTATGGTTCACAAATCATCAACAGCATTACATAATTATATATACACAAATGGAACAAAGCTATCAAGCCATTCAAAAGTTGCAACATTTTAATTACAGTATTTCTGTGCTCAATCCTAACACTGCAGCAAATTTCTGTAAAGCTGAATGTCCCTTTCCATGTACCAACATGGTCATACGCGGATTATTTTAAATACAACTTTACCACCCGAAGCGTTGCAAACACCGGGAGAAGAGTAAACAACTGCAGACTTGAATGGACACTCATATGCACTCCAGATGCAGGGCCTGTGCAAATCCTTGGGCTGATGCATCACCTTCTTTCATAATCAGACTGCTATCAGACAAGCATTCAGTACAGGATATAGACCTTTCAGCAATAGATTGAGCTGATCAATGTTGACAAAAGCCCAACACATGTCAGCGGAGTGACGTTGCACAGTACCAGTATCCATATCTGCTTGTGATGGGTCAGAAGATGGCAAAGTATCTGTATCTTCTTATGGTTGGTCAGAAGATGGCAAAGCTGATGTTTCTGCTGTGGAAGAGGGTAGTTCCGGTTTAGCAAACTTTTCCATCAGGTCAATCTTTCTCCTCGCTGCCACCACAGGAGGACTGGTTCTCCCCTTGCTCCAACCTAATAAATACACAAACACTGATTTAATATTTGATACAACTGTCCATGGTTTTTGTTTGTAATAAGCTGCAAATTTTAAGACTCAATATAAACGTCAACAAGTGCTTGTACTTTATTTTGCAAATGACCATGTTACATGGGGTGTACCTCAACTTTTTGGCTAGGCCGGTAAATCAGAAATCCCAATCAGCCCCCAACCACTGAACCAGGCGGGTTTTCTTACAACCACCTCAGCGGCTCGTACCCACATATGTCGGTTGACGAACACACACACACACACACACACAAAAGACATTCATTAATTTAACAGTGACTCATACTCATTACATGTGGATTTGCACTACTTATTAATACCCAAACACACACAACTTAATGACAAAAAAGTGTATGTTTTAATATTAAATATATATAATGATAAATAATTGAAAATAAAAGCAGCCACGAAAAAGCAAAAGAAATCAAAGTATTCTCACCCTGTCACACACTAAACCTCACAGAAGGTTATCCCATATATATACATACCAGCCCCTATCACAAAATTTACATGTCAAGTTTACAATGGGATTTGAGTAACCACACAATCACATACAATGATACACACAGGAACTAATACTGAAACTAGCTGAATTATTTTCTTTCTTTCTTCCTTTCTTTTCATATTTTTCTTTTAAAATTAATTCATTTCATCACACTTGCTATGTATTTGCTTGTTTCTTGTCTGTTGTCTGTTTTGTGTGTGTGTGTGTGTGTGTGTGTGTGTGTGTGTGTGTGTGTGTGTGTGTGTGTGTGTTCTGTGTGTGTGTATACATTTTCAGATTTCCTAAACCTAGCACTGTTTGCAGGTGATCTTTATGCTTTTGATTCATGAGTTGCATCCCCAGTCCTTTAGTTTAACTCTTTTTTTTTCTTTGGTGAAGTAAATTGGATCTATTTTTTTTATTCCTTAGTTAATGGAAAAGATTTGACAACAATATTGCTGTCAATGATAGGTTGGTCAGCCATGCTGGTGTAAACCAATCCTTTAGAATTAGAGAACGCTCTCTATACGGTCAATGACCAGAAACAGAAACTGTGTCAGTCGTACATCGCTCAGATGCTGCTTCTCAGTTTGACCACAGACAAAGAATAATGATGACATGTTACACCATAGTAAGCTCTCAAGGACTGGCCAGCGAAGAACAATAAAATAGGGGTTGTGAAGACGATATCACAGAGATGATCGAGGGGGGGGAGGGGGTTGCGGCAGCGGCATGGTCAGTAAATTGGATCAAGAAACCCGCAAAATACTTCAGACACAAACTGTTTATCATTTACCTGCAAACCCTAACACATTCTTACAACAACAACAACATAACAATGTGCAATAAATCACGTTGTCAAACAAACAAGATCGAAAAGAGAAAGAAGCAAAACCCACCTCGTCGAGTCAAGAATCTTAGAATGTCGTCTGCTTCAATTCGATCATGTTGGTTCATTTCGGAGTGTTGTTACTTCCTTCTACTGTTCGCTGCTGCTGGTTCATCTTTCTCTGATATTTCTTGCCACTATGCCGAACATTTCCAATGTTAGGGTTGTTCTCCGCAGCTCAAAACTTTGAAAAATGCTGCTGAATCGGTGAAAAAGTCATGGATTTGTTGACACCGGGGGACTGATAAGTTGTCTACTGCGCTTGCGCCAAATGCCTTTGACCTACATATATTTGGATATATTAATTCCGGGGTTTCGGTTGGAACGGATTCTCTCTCTTTGTGCCTATGTCAACGGAAATTCCCCAACGGTGATGACGTCATCTTGAAGAACGGAAATTTCCACACAGTTTGAACAGCGAAGGGTCATGTCATGTGCGCACATTTACCAGCACGGAGTATCCAAAGTAGACCATTTTTTCGATTTTTTTGATAAAACACAGACAAAAACAACAAAACATCGGTTTGAAAATGGTTTTATTTACATGAATACATGTCTAAAATGACAAAAGCAGATTATTGAATGCATTCCAGGATGTTCAAAGGTGTGAAAAATGCAACAACCCCAAAAAGGTGGATGAGACCAAAAAAAACTCATTTTGCCTACCCGGTCTGCCCTTAAAGTCACTAGCACACACACACCATATATGACGAAATGATTGACGTAGACAGGGAATGACGTCAGCGTCAACATTTTACTATCAATAACAAACGTTCCAACAAATTACCTTTCTTGTTTTTTGATTCTGAAAATTGTAACGTTGGCAGTCACTTTTTTGTGTGGATTAGCTTCAGTCTTAGTAGACTATAGTTCACTTGTTCATTATATGCTTTTTCAGGAAGTTGCAAAACTACAGACCACAGGCACAGGTTATTAATCTTAAACATCCGATTAACTCTTGTACCTTTTCCGGTTGGTACTCCTTTAGCGAATAAACTATGGCAAATTGAGTTGTGTAAAATGTATCTTGCTTCTGTTCAAGCGAGAGAGAGAGAGAGAGAGAGAGAGAGACAGAGACAGAGACAGACAGAGACAGACAGACAGACAGACAGACAAACGGACAGACAGAGAGAAAGAGAGAGAGAGAGAGAGAGAGAGAGAGAGAGAGAGAGAGAGACAGACACACAGACACACACACAGACACACACACAGACACACAGAGAGAGACAAACAGACAGGCATAATTAAATCCTTACTTTATTTAAATCCCACCACTAACCCCTTCTATACACTAACACACACACCACTGCTGTGCAGCACAGGCAAAATCCTCCCCTTTAGCTGCTGGCCAGCGGCTACCAGATACCCCCTGCTGCCAGACATTCCACTCCCACAGGGAAGGGTCAGTCAGTGGCAGCTGTTGGCACCAGCAGGCTGGCCCTTCTTTTGCCCCTATTAAAAACCCTGGATGTTTACAATTTTCAGAGATCTATTACAAGTGTTGGCAACTTTGTGGATTCTCAGGATTAACTGTGTTAGTGCATTGAAACTTTAGAGTATGCACCAGAGCAAAAATGGTTTTAGATACCAGTATTCTAAATGGAGTTTTTATTGTTGAAAGAGAGCAGGGTTCTGAGTTTTATTCACAGTGGTAAATGTGTTGTTGACAGTTTTGATGCTGTTACATGGGTTTTAACATACTATTCCTACTGTGTTTTGTGGTACCTGATTGTAGGTCTGTATTTTGAACTGTCATGCGCAGTGATGTGTAGGACTTAACTTTGGAAAAGTTTCTTTAAGGACAAACTGTGATTTGTGCATGTGTGTGTTAATTTTCTGACTGGCAAAGGGACTTGAAAGATGGGTGTGGATTTTTTAGTTGTTTAAGTTCAGCACACTTCGTGATGGAAACTCTTCATACAAAAGAAGCACACTTGGAGAGACTACATTCTCTTTGTCGTGTATGTGGAGAAAGATCAAAAAAGAAATATGACACTGCAGTGAAATTGTGTAGGTATTCCACCGTAGAACTTGACAGCTATCATGGAATCAACATCATGCTTGACAACAGTGACATTCATTCTCAAACATTGTGCAACAAATGTTTTGCCAGGGTGATAAAATTAAAAGGTTCACATGTTCCCTCCAAAATTTCGCTTGATAATGCCTATCAAGACATTCAAAACCATCGTCTCTCCCCTCCTTAGAACAGCAGTGTCAAGTCCAAAGTAAAGCAAATTAACCTGTATAAACTGGCCTAATTTATGGTGTCTCTTCATGGTTCTGATTTTGTAGAAGTGTATGTTCCTTCAGAGACAACAGAAAGGTGTTTTATTTCCTTCTTTGAGAAGTGTCTTTTTGTGAAACAAGTTTGAATACTATGTACTGAAAAAGATCTCGGCCTGCTTCTGTGATACAGTTTTAAAGAATTCACTATCAGCAACTGACTCTGTGACTGAATAATAGAATAACCAGAGCTCTATGGACAAAAACAGTGAATGTGAGAACCCTCTCTCTCTAAGTGTTTATACAAGCAACAGGAGTACCGTTAGCTGCTATCTTGCCTGGCGCGCGGCCCCCCCACAGTGGAGTAATTAACCCTTTCCTGCTGGCGAATAGGACTGGTATCCAGACTGGTGGTGAGTGATTCTGCATGCAGGCATGCTGTACTTTACACTGAATTACTAACATTGCTTGTGGGAACTGGACATCTTGAGTAATTGGGGTGTGAATGGAGTGGAGATTGGAAGGGATTGTGCTGGGACACAAATGTGTCTGTTTGTATTCTGTCTCTTTGATACACCACACACTCTTTGCATCTACTCTCGACCTTGTTATGCTTGGTATCATTTTAAAGCTGAATGTATCCCCTATTATGCCATGGGTTGCCCGAATCTATTTGATCGTGTCAGTTGTGTGTGTTTAGTCAAAATACACACTACCCTACTTTCTGGCTGTAGCAGCCAGCACTAGCAGACAGCAGTGGAGCAAGTGTGTTATTTAAAGCGGGCCTACTGCCGGGCGTGAGATTGACCGGGTCACGCTGCCAGGCCAGCCCAGCTAAAGAGTGAGCTCTGCACAGCAGTGACACACACACACACACACACACACACACACACACACAGACAAACACACACACACACACCTACACACACACACACACACACACACACGCACACACACACACACACACACTTACTCACGCCTTTGGAAGGCTTTAAGCCAGTTTAAGATTACTAGTTTTCACGTAGAATGTTCCAACGAGTTCAGTTTCACTTCATTCTTTTAGGCCGACAAATTGACAGAAAGTGTTCTCACGCTTTACGCAACTTGATCTTCTTCTTTTATTTCCTCTCCTACTCCTTCTTCTTCTCCTCTTCCATACGCCTCTTTTTATTATTATTTTTTTTTTAAAGAACTTTCAGTCTTTATTTGACTGAATGCATTCCGGTAGACTACTATTTACAGGGATCCGAAGGTCTGTAAATGTCTCTCTGTCTGTGTGCATGTACACATGCAGCGATCCCTGTAAAACGTCTCCTGATTACAAAACCTAACTTGGTCATTCTTTCAAATAATGTAATACAAATCATTGTCATACAATCTTTCAATAATTGTCTTTTCTGGCGTCATATCCTTCCTCAAACAAAATTGAGTCTGCACTGTCGCAGTCGCAATTTTCAATCCATTTTCTTGAAATGTTTGGTCCGTTTTTCATTGCCCTGATTCGGACTACGGAATGGCATATCAGTTTTAAAGCCGACAAATTGTTTGTTTGCTTAACGCCCAGACGACCGCGAAGGTCCATATCAGGGCGGTGCTGCTTTGACATATAACGTGCGCCACACACAAGACAGAAGTCGCAGCACAGGCTTCATGTCTCACCCAGTCACATTATTCTGACACCGGACCAACCGGTCCTAGCACTAACCCCATAATGCCAGACGCCAGGCGGAGCAGCCACTAGATTGCCAATTTTAAAGTCTTAGGTATGACCAAGCCGGGGTTCGAACCCAGGCCGTCCCAATCACGGGGCGGACGCCTTACCACTAGGCCAACCGTGCCGGTTTGTTGATCAAAGATTTACTTTAAAAAAACCTTTGCAATAACATCTACACACGTGCTTTTATTGCATTCTTTATTTGGTTCTGAATCCCAAAGTATGTTGATATGTTATATTTGAACTGATACGTTCGTCAAAATGGAAAATCTGTTTTACACAAATTAGGTTCCCTGTTAATATGTTACCGAGACAGAGCTGTGTCAGTCAACGGGTTCTGGTGAGCCAAGACTTAGTTTTTGTTCAGAATGACTGATTGTTTTGATATCGCTTTACGCGACTTGTTTTTTCTTCTTCCTTGTCCTTCTTCTTTTGTGCCCTTTCCAGTTTTTGAAGTCTCCACATCGGATGAGTAAAAACATATCTAATACGAGTGCAGTTAGGTTTACAGAAAATCTTGTGATGTTAACCTTTTGGTTGCCGATGTAGCGTGATATGTACGAATTTTGCCATTATACGCTCTCGCAAACACTCCAATACATTTCAAGGAAAACATTTTTATGTTTATTTTTATTTTCATTTTTAACTTCTGGTTTTTGCGTCTTATATTGAAATTAGTTCTGCAGGAGCCCAAACTTCGGTGATTTTTTTTTAATTTGAGAATTCTTGGTCTGACATTGCACTTGACTTTTAAAAAGCTAGCTTTTGATGGTTTTTTAAAAATATTTACCTTGCTTGCATGCAAGAATTTTTATTTTGAAGGCGGTTCATTACCGCTTATTGTATGTCTAAGTGAGACATGACTTCTAGCACGCAAAACTCGCTTCCCGAAAAAAAGTCCTTGAAGATTGAAAGAACAGAAATATAAAAAGCGGAGGGACGAACTGGAAACAAGAATTTAAAGATCCCCACAAAAAAGAAAAAGAAAAAAAGAAGATAACCCAACACAAGCAAAAACTACCAAGGAGACACGCATACCCTTAAAAATCGTTCATATGCCAATTTTTGCGCCAGACAGAAAGAGAGAGAGAGAGAGAGAGAGAGAGAGAGAGAGAGAGAGAGAGAGAGAGAGAGAGAGACAGAGAGAAGAGACAGAGAGAAAGAAAAAGAGAGAGAGAGAGGGAGAGAGAGAGAAAGAGAGAGAGAGAAAGAGAGAGAGAGAAGAAGGTACAGGGGGACATAAAGACATAGGAAGAATCAGGGGAGCGAGGGGGTGGGGGGGGGGGGGTTAGACAGATTACGGACACAAAGGCATATTGAACCGACCGGACAATAATCAGTGCAACTGACCACTGATTACTCGGATGTTTTTGCAAGAGTGAGAGAGAGAGAGAGAGAGAGAGAGAGAGAGAGAGAGAGAGAGAGAGAGAGAGAGAGAGAGAGAGAGAGGGAGTGAAAGAGAGAGAGGGAGAGTGAAAGAGAGAGAGAGAGAGCGAGAGTAAAAGAGAGAGAGAAATAGAGAGAGAGGGTGAAAGAGAGAGAGAGAGAGTGAAAGAGAGAGAGAGAGAGGGGGAGGAAGAGAGAGAGAGAGAGGGGGAGGGAGAGAGAGAGAGAGAGCGAGATAAAGTGAGAGAGAGAGAGAGAGTAAAAGAGAGAGAGAGAGTGAGAGAGAGAGAGAGTGAAAGAGAGAGAGAGAGCGAGAGTGAAAGAGAGAAAGAGTGAAAGAGAGAGAGAGTCGGAGTCGGAGTCGGAAATTTTATTTGTTAGGCCTCCGGCCCATAACAAGACTGGTGACACATTATACAAGCGAACAATGTTTAAAATAAGCAGAAAAAGCAACATTATGGACCTGCATCTTGCAACTGAGCATTTTCCAGAGAATCAGTGCGAAATCGTAGTGCTTTGTAAATATACGTTGCTAATTGTCTTACCACTTGGCCATTTGTTGAGGATAGTAATTGGCACATTCTAAACATGGATGGGTTCCGATAATACTTTGAGGCTATTAATTCAACTCTGATCTCATTATATGCGGGACAAACAAGTAAAAAATGTACTTCCGTCTCCAGTGTATCATCTGAGCACAAAGGGCAAAATCTGTCTACGTTATTCACATTGGGTTTATACTGTAAATAGTGGTTATTTAAGGGTGACATACCAAATCTGAAACGTGCTAACATTCTTCTCAAATGAACATTTCTTATCTGATACAAATAACCACTCATACACAAGGACTGCTTAAATAACGAATACACATTATAAAAAACGTGTGATTCAAGGGAACTATGCCAATCCTGTCTAAAGCAATCGACAAGTCTTTGGCGAAATTCTCTTACAAACGTGGAAATATCACCAACACCTTGGGAGCGAGGGGGTGGGGGTGGGGGGGGGGGGGGGTTAGACAGATTACGGACACAAAGGCATATTGAACCGACCGGACAATAATCAGTGCAACTGACCACTGATTACTCGGATGTTTTTGCAAGAGTGAGAGAGAGAGAGAGAGAGAGAGATAGAGAGAGAGAAATAGAGAGAGAGAGTGAAAGAGAGAGAGGGAGTGAAAGAGAGAGAGGGAGAGTGAAAGAGAGAGAGAGAGAGGGTGAAAGAGAGAGAGAGAGAGTGAAAGAGAGAGAGAGAGAGGGGAGGGAGAGAGAGAGAGAGCGAGATAAAGTGAGAGAGAGAGAGAGTAAAAGAGAGAGAGAGAGTGAGAGAGAGAGAGTGAAAGAGAGAGAGAGAGAGAGAGTGAAAGAGAGAAAGAGTGAAAGAGAGAGAGAGAGAGAGAGAGAGTGAAAGAGAGAGAGGGAGTGAAAGAGAGAGAGAGAGAGTGAAAGAGAGAGAGAGAGAGAGAGTGAAAGAGAGAGAGAGTGAGAGAGAGTGAAAGAGAGAGAGAGTGAGAGAGAGAAAGAGAGAGAGAGAGAGATTAACGATTAACGATTAACGATTAACGAATTTTAATGCATTTAGGCAACATGCCCCTTGCAATTGGGGGTAAAAACGTGGCAAAAACAACATCAAGGACAAACATAAATGTAATACTGGTGGACTATCTAGTCCATCAGAAAAAGTAATTGTGATATTATATAATATGTACATTACAATGACGGCCATAGCCGGTTAAATAGTGTAGTTAAGTTGTCGCCTTTTCTGCTATTGTTCAGGATTTGCAATCAGCACTTGTCTAAGTTTTAAACAATCAAAAATAAATGATGCCAGCATTTCCTGATTTTCAATATTCATTAAGTTGACAAAATTTCTAGCTCTCAAACAATTATTGAGAGAGAGAGAGAGAGAGAGAGAGAGAGAGAGAGAGAGAGAGAGAGAGAGAGAGAGAGAAAGAAAGAGAGGGAAGGAGAACCGACAGGCAGACAGACATAAAGACAAACGGATAGGCAGACAGAGACAGACACCAGGACCAAGATTTTCATAAGTGATTGTTACAAATGACAAATGCCTATATCGTGTGTGTTTTTCAAATGCATCTGGAAGTTAACAGATTTTTGTTGTGGTCGGATACATACAAACATTTTTGTCACTTTGGGTAAAGTGGATAATACTGGCAAAGCATATTAAATCTTTTTTGGATCATCTAAATACTCAATAATTCTACTCCAACACACTCACCCCTACCCCCACCCCAACTTGCACAAGAAGAAGAAGAAGAAGAAGAAGAAGAAGAACAAGAACAAGAACAAGAACAAGAACAAGAAAAACAACAACAACAACATCAACATCAACAACAACATCAACAACAACATCAACAACAACAATAACAACAACATCAACACCACCACCACCAACAACAACAACAACAACAACAACAACAACAACAACAACAACAACAACAACAACAACAACAACAACAACAACAACAACAACAACAACAACAACTCGAAAACATTAATGACGGAAGGATAATAGCATTAGGTCCATATGGCCGATCCTTTCTTACAACTAGTCCCTACTACAATACACATGTAGTCAAGTGGCGTATCCAGTCTTTTTGTGTAATTATCTCCTGCCCGACTCAGTTGCCTCCCCTGTCTATTATCTTCCCCTGACCCAAGTTGTGTCTCCAGCTAGGATTATTGTGTGTTTACTATCGTAGGGTAGACTCTTGACCGGATTCCTTTCTAACCTCTTATCTCAGATTTAGGTGGTCGTTAGGTAATGTGCCGCCAGACTGTCTCGGTATCGTTGGACGGCGTTTTGTCAAGTGGGTGTCATTTCTTTTGACAGGGTACAATTATAGAAGATGCCAGGTAGCTTGGAGGTGTTAGTCTCTTACCCCCCCCCCCTTCTGTGTATCAGCTTTGACACTACTTGTAATATTTCCGGTGTGTGACACCTCTGTAACGATTTCTGCCTCGGTAACGATCCCTTTTCATTGGGCAGGCATTTTAAGTAGAACGCCCCCCGTTGTCTGACACCGGGTACCCTTTCCTATTGGCTATTGGGAATCGGAGTTGACCAGCCTTTAAAAGGGAGAGCATTTAGGCTAGAGGAGAGAACGCGATTTGTGATATACTGAGCTGTGTGCTGCTCGATTGTGTCGGTTGACGTGAACGGTCGAAGTGCTGACCATATTTGTCGCGAAGTTGTAATCAGTCGACTTGTGGTGTTAAATTCCGATACCTGTGCTCTTGTGTTTACTGTTTCAAGTGTGCTCACTGAGGAGAATCTGTAAGTAACTAAATGCTTTATTCATTCCTTATGCTGTATTCATTCCTTATGCTGTATTCTTTCCTTATGCTCTATTCTTATGTTTCATTTGATGCTATGATGTTTGCATATATGTACATTTTGACGCCATTTTGATCTATCAGAGAGATGTGCTTTCTAGATCAGTTTCTAATCACTTTCATGATTTGACGCTGAAATTGAGCGTTAATAACTTCTAATATTTGATGACCAGTTGTTCTAAAGCTGTTTTAGAGTCTTGTAAATTAAAGACTCGTAAGAATCAAGTAAGGCAGACTCGTTCTCATTTTCCCGCCAGTTCAATGGGCTTTGTTTGGGGAAAACACATATACACATTTTGTACGAGCATTCCACTGGGCTAAATAATGTCTAGCACATAAAACTCGCGCGTGTATCGTAACCCATGTGTATCGTTGCCATGTTTCCCCATTTTATCACATATTATTTCTGGAGATCAGTAAAGTCTGAGCAGTAGTCGGTTAAAAGCCCAAAGTTAAGCCCTCAGTGCCATTGGCCCGTAAAGCTACCTATTTACGATTTAGGCGCAGAAACCCCTACAATTGATGAACGGGAATTATGGTTGACACATATATTTTGGGTAATGAACTCGTATCATGAGTTATCTTTCTTATTCTTGTCGTTATTATTCAACTCGATGAAGATGTGTCTCTATGGCGATGAACATACTTAATAATAACAATTATTTTGCAGTTGCGGTTCATGCAGTTGGTTAATTTATGTAGAGCATTTTCCAATGCAAGGCTTAGGCCTAAGGGAAGATGTTGGTTACTTCCCTTGACATTAGCTGTTGTGGAGTTGTTTAACTCACTGTGGATTCTCTTTCAGAGAATGCTGTGTCTGCAGGATTTTGGCTGTATTGTTTAGGTTTATTGTGGAATGTATGTATGGTTAGGATGCATTGGTATGAATGGTGCGTTTTACTTGTTATGCCATGTACTTATATTATGTTTTCTTTTCTTTTCATGTGTCATCAGACACTGCTTTCTGGTGTTAACTTTCTGGTGTTAACTTTCTGGTGTTAACTTTCTGGTGTTAACTTTCTGGTGTTTGCTTCTGGTGTACGTTAAGTAAAAGTCACGTTATCGCAACCTCTGTCTTGGCGTCTCATTTATGCTTCCTGGCCTACCCCCCTTCCACTCCACCCTATCACATCTGGCGCATGCGGAGCAGGATTCAGGAAGTAGAGACGCCGTAGTTTAACACCAGAAAGCAGGGGTAGCAGTGTAGGGGGTACTCAGCGTATCCAAGATGGCGGTCGACGGGGTTCCTAGACCCCAGTGGCAGATGTTCCCCCCTCCCAGGCTTCCTGTCTTCACTGGTGGTGACGATGGCTGTCAGCTCGACGATTTCAGCACTGAGGCAGTGCGCATCATTTCCCATTTCAACATGGCGGCCCTTGGAGGCGAGGGAGCAGAGTGGCTGATCCAGTCACTTGCTGGGCCTGCCAAGAAGGAGATCAACCTGCACCCCCCTCAGGCGACTGCCACTGCCAACTTAGTCTTGACCATCCTGCAGGACACGTTTGGGGACCACGCCAGCATTTCCACTCTACTAGCGTCGTTCTACAGCATCTCCCAGAGTCAAGAGGAGGGCATTCTCTCATATGCCCACAGGTTGCAGGCTCTGCAGGTGAAGACGAATGCTGTTGTTGCCGGTACGGTTTCCGATGCTGCACTTCGTGATCGATTCATGCACGGACTGTTCTTGCCTGCAATGAGACGGGACCTCATGCGCTTTGCGAGAGGGCGTGAGGCTGTCACTTTTGCGGCAGTCCGTGCAGAAGCTCTCAGGTGGATGAGAGATGATTTCGAGGTGGTGACGAAGCAACAACATCAAGCAACAGAGAGCAGCACTGAGGTACGCAGCCTGCAATTACAAGTCAGCGAACTCGCCATCAAGTCAGCAGAGCTTCGAGCTGCCTTGCACCAACGCCCGCCGGCTGCCTCTCGTCAACAGCAACCATCCGCGAAGCCACGTTGTTGGCTTTGCAACCGCCACGGGCATCTACAGAGCAGGTGCCCTACCAAGCGGCATGGAGGTGAACAACCGCTGTCATGGAGACAGCCCAGTGAGCTACGTGTGGACCAGCAGTCAACATCCATCAAGCAACCGCCCCGCGAGCAGAGCAGTCAGACAGAGGAGGTTGTGACTGCTCAGGAACAGCTGACGTCGAAGCACGAGGCCTCCATTGACAGATTAGAGACCCGACTGAAGAAGGAACTGGAGGCCAAACAACAGTTACAGGATGAACGTTTCCAGAAGGACTTAGAAATACGCCAACTTAGAGAGCGGTTAGTTTTCAAGTGTGAAGAGGTGTCAATTGAGCGGAAAGCAGCAGGACACATTCGCAAAGACCTGGAAGCGTTGTTGCAACAGCAGCTCACAGAGAAAGAGCATCGGCTTGCGACAGCCCCAGCCCCCGTAGAGCTTCACGACGCTGACCCGATAACATTGTGGGATTCTGTGCTCAATTTGTCCTGCCCCTTTACTCTAAGTCCCAGCTAAACCACCCCCTCGTAAAATCATGAAAACTCTTCAGTCACACATGTGGCGTAACCATGCCTTGCTTGCTTGTTAGCTATTGTGCTCAGCTAAGAGACTGTGTGTACACTATGATTATTGATTGCCTGTTGTATTGTGTCTTGTATGAATGGGTTGGGTGACTGTGCGTGTCATCCGTTACCGTTTCTGATTTTATTTGTTGTTTCACTTGGGTGAACTTGTGTTTGATTTATAGATGTCATTTTCAGCTATTCCCGAGGCGCTGTACCTGCGAGGACGCAGTTGGTATAGAGCTGGGGGGGATGTAGTCAAGTGGCGTATCCAGTCTTTTTGTGTAATTATCTCCTGCCCGACTCAGTTGCCTCCCCTGTCTATTATCTTCCCCTGACCCAAGTTGTGTCTCCAGCTAGGATTATTGTGTGTTTACTATCGTAGGGTAGACTCTTGACCGGATTCCTTTCTAACCTCTTATCTCAGATTTAGGTGGTCGTTATGTAATGTGCCGCCAGACTGTCTGGGTATCGTTGGACGGCGTTTTGTCAAGTGGGTGTCATTTCTTTTGACAGGGTATATCATAGAAGAGGTTTTAGTCTCTTACCCCTCTCCCCCTTCTGTGTATCAGCTTTGACACTGCTTGTAATATTTCCGGTGTGTGACACCTCTGTAACGATTTCTGCCTCGGTAACGATCCCTTTTCATTGGGCAGGCAATCTTAAGTAGAACGCCCCCCGTTGTCTGACACCGGGTATCTTTCCTATTGGCTATTGGGAATCGGAGTTGACCAGCCTTTAAAAGGGAGAGCATTTAGGCTAGAGGAGGGAACCCGATTTGTGATATACTGAGCTGTGTGCTGCTCGATTGTGTCGGTTGACGTGAACGGTCGAAGTGCTGACCATATTTGTCGCGAAGTTGTAATCAGTCGACTTGTGGTGTTAGATTCCGATACCTGTGCTCTTGTGTTTACGTTTCACTGAGTGTGCTCACTGAGGAGAATCTGTAAGTAACTAGATGCTTTATTCATTCCTTATGCTTTATTCATTCCTTATGCTGTATTCTTTCCTTATGCTTTATTCTTATGTTTCATTTCATGCTATGATGTTTGCATATGTACATTTTGACGCTGATTTGGTCCCGGGCGATGTCCGACCGGTCTCGCGTCAGAGTTGATGACGCCATTTTGATCTATCAGAGAGATGTGTTTTCTAGATCAGTTTCTAATTACTTTCATGATTTGACGCTGAAATTGAGCGTTGATAACTTCTAATATTTGATGACCAGTAGTTCTAAAGCTGTTTTAGAGTCTTGTAAACTAAAGACTCGTAGAGAATCAAGTAAGGCAGACTCATTCTCGTTTTCCCGCCAGTTCAATGGGCTTTGTTTGGGGAAAACACATATACACATTTTGTACTAGCATTCCACTGGGCTAAATAATGTCTAGCACATAAAACTCGCGCGTGTATCGTAACCCATGTGTATCGTTGCCATTTTTCCCCATTTTATCACATATTATTTCTGGAGATCAGTAAAGTCTGAGTAGTAGTCGGTTAAAAGCCCAAAGTTAAGCCCTCAGTGCCATTGGCCCGTAAAGCTACCTATTTACGATTTAGGCGCAGAAACCCCTACAATTGATGAACGGGAATTATGGTTGACACATATATTTTGGGTAATGAACTCGTATCATGAGTTATCTTTCTTATTCTTGTCGTTATTATTCAACTCGATGAAGATGTGTCTCTATGGCGATGAACATACTTAATAATAACAATTATTTTGCAGTTGCGGTTCATGCAGTTGGTTAATTTATGTAGAGCATTTTCCAATGCAAGGCTTAGGCCTAAGGGAAGATGTTGGTTACTTCCCTTGACATTAGCTGTTGTGGAGTTGTTTAACTCACTGTGGATTCTCTTTCAGAGAATGCTGTGTCTGCAGGATTTTGGCTGTATTGTTTAGGTTTATTGTGGAATGTATGTATGGTTAGGATGCATTGGTATGAATGGTGCGTTTTACTTGTTATGCCATGTACTTATATTATGTTTTCTTTTCTTTTCATGTGTCATCAGACACTGCTTTCTGGTGTTAACTTTCTGGTGTTAACTTTCTGGTGTTAACTTTCTGGTGTTTGCTTCTGGTGTACGTTAAGTAAAAGTCACGTTATCGCAACCTCTGTCTTGGCGTCTCATTTATGCTTCCTGGCCTATTCCCCCCCTTCCACTCCACCCTATCACACACACATGAAACGAACAAGAACAAGAACAAGAAAAAGAACAAGAACAAGAACAAGAAAGACAGTACTGCCACAGTAGACGCCGAGCAAGTAAAGAACTCTCGACCCAGTAAGTATGTACTTATGTGTCTAACGGGCGGTATTGTTGTGATGAATAGTCTGGGCACCAACGGTGAACAAAATTATCGATTTGTTCAGCGTCTGTGTTAGTTGTAGTCTACACGGCATAAACTTTGAATGGGGGTGTCATTTGTGTGTGTGCATGGTGGGGGGTGGGGGTTGGGTGGTGAGGGGCGGGGGGAACAGAGGTGGAGCGGTGTGTGTGCGAAGGTTCCTTGATCACTCTCTCTCTCTCTCTCCATCCCCCTCTCTCTCTTTCTCTCTCTCCCTCTGTATCTCTCTCTAACTTTCTCTATGCTCCCTCTCTCTTTGTCTCTCTCTCTTTCTCTCTCTCCCTCTCTCTCTCTCTCTCCCTCCATCCTTCTCTCTCTCTCTCTCTCTCCCTCCATCCTTCTCTCTCTCTCTCTCTCCCTCTCTCTCTCTCCCTCCATCCTTCTCTCTCTCTCTCTCTCTCTCCCTCCATCCTTCTCTCTCTCTTTCTCTCTCTCTCTCTCCCTCCATCCTTCTCTCTCTCTCTCTCTCTCTCTCTCTCTCTCTCTCTCTTTACATCCATCTGTCTGTCTGTCTGTTGCTGTCTGTCTGTCTGTCTGTCTGTATGTCTGTCAGTCTGTCTGTCTGTCAGTCTGTCTGTCGGTCGGTCGGTCCGTCTGTCTGTCTGTCTGTCTGTCTGTCTCTCTGTCTCTCTCTTTCTTAGTTTAAAGTGTATCCGTCAAATCCAGTCAGGTAGTCCATGTGTTTATTTGTCAGTCTTTTTTCTTGTCCGCGTGTTTGTCCTTGCTTCTTTGCCACTGCGTTGGTTGGTTTGTATTCTGAGAATCAGCCTCAGTCTCATGCATTCTGTGAATCTCTCTGTCTCGCCGGATACCCCTCGTTCTCCACTTGTTCTGGTCTCAGTCTCCCCAACGTGTCTATAGCACCAATCGTCCCCTTTCAGAAATACATTCTTTTTACTTTATTTTCGTATCTCTCTGAATAGCAGTCGCATCTTTGTACCCACTCAGCCCTTGCGTGGTTCTTGCATCTTTCTTCTTCTTCTTCTTCTCATTTTCTCTATTTCGTTTTCAATTTGGAACCCTTCCTTACCCTCAATGTCTCTCTAAAAGCTCTAATTTCAGGATCAGATGTCTTCTGTAATTACAAGAAGCAATTTTTTCGTTCGGGAAAGTAAAAATAAGGAGACAAAAATTCAGTCGAGAAGTTTTAAATGGCTGGGGGACATCTCCAAATGTAGAGTTTTTGCATGCAATTTCTTTTCCAGTTGTTAGATCCTGAGACATAAAAATGCTCTGCCAATATTCTTCAAAGATAAGGTTTTCTGACATTTCCGGAAAAGCGGAATTGCCAAAATCAGCATAGGTTGAAGCATGAAGACAGATAGGGAAGGAGGTGGGGACCTAGACTAAAAGCGGGGGAAGGGAGTGAGGTTGTGTGACAGAGATGGAGGGAGGAGAGAGAGGGGACTAGGGGAGTGAGATAGAGAGAGAAAGAGAGGAAGGTGTAAGACAGAGAGAGAGAGAGAGAGAGAGAGAGAGAGAGAGAGAGAGAGAGAGAGAGAGAGAGAGAGAGAGAGAGAGAGAGAGAGAATTGAATTGAACTTTATTTAACAAGGATTAAGATTTAAGGCTACGCCTTTTCTTACAATCTGTCCTTGGGACGCATAGACACACAATTATATCATTAAAACATTAAAAATTAAAAATTAAAAAAGTTAACCAACAAAAGGAGGTCGGAAAACTTCAGCACGTGATAATAAAGATGACGATGATGATGATGATGACGATGATGATGATGATGATGATGATGATGATGATGATGATGAAGATGAGGCATGAAGAGCATACATATGTGGTTATTCATAAAATCAAATGCATACTATGCAGGTAATTATAAATACAAGCTGGTAGCAATCGAACATGTAGCAATAGTACAGCAAAAATATGTTCAGAATATACAATGCACAGCATATCTTTGGCGTAATACTAAGTGTGGTAAATCAAAAGGCGTTAAACTCAGACATTAAGTGGTTTTTAACACATTTTTTTAAAACTTTTTAATGACTTTAAGTGCTTAAAGGATGATGGAAGTGAAGAGAGAGAGAGAGAGAGAGAGAGAGAGAGAGAGAGAGAGAGAGAGAGAGAGAGAGAGAGAGAGAGAGAGAGAGAGAGAGAGAGAGAGAGAGAGAGAGAGAGAGATGAGGGCGGTCTTCAAAAACAATAAGATCAAACTCGACAGACATGTCAATCAAAGCTTTCTCTGCCTCTCCCCATGTACATCATAAGTACACACCAACAGTTAGATTCTGTACAGCTTCTTCCCCCTCCCACCAGCCAGAGTTCAATATCCTACCTCCATCCCCAAACCCACCACCTTCCATCCGCCCTACCACCCCCCCCCCCACCCATCTTCCCCCCCCCCCCCCCCCGCTCCTCTCATCCCGACACACATCAGGTTTTCGATGTAGATGCAGCAGGATTTGCTTGCGGTCTGAGATGAAGAAGAACATCAATACTAAACTAATCAAGACGACCCAGGCCAGGCCGCCACACCAAAGTTCTCCGGCGAAAATGACCGGGAAATGTATTAGAAAAAAAGGTAACAAAATCAAAGCACTAGAACAAAGACACTTCAGCAATGACAGGATTTCCTATAGATTGCCCTCGCGTTGGGATTACAAAACCACTTTTTTTTTCTTTTTGCATTTAGTCAAGTTTTGACTAAATGTTTTAACGTAGAGGGGGGAATCGAGACGAGGGTGTGGTGTATGTGTGTGTGTGTGTGTGTGTGTGTGTGTGTGTGTGTAGAGCGATTCAGAGAAAACTACTAGACCGATCTTCATGAAACTTGACATGAGAGATCCTGAGTATGGTATCTCCAGATGTTGTTTTCATTTTCTTGATAAATGTCTTTGATGACGTCATATCCGGCTTTTCGTGAAAGTTGAGGTGGCACTGTCACGCTTTCATTTTTCAATCAAATTGGTTGAAATTTTGGTCAAGTAATCTTCGACGAAGCTCGGACTTTGGTATGAGTTTGCTCATTAAAGTTGTCATTAAAATCGATTTTTCGCAAACAGATTTACAATTGATTGCATCGTATTCTTCATCACATTCTGAATCTAAAATATATACATATGTCATGTTTACTCTTAAAATGTGATCACAATTAACAAAAATAGATTAATTAATCTTACGATTAAAATTTAAGAAATCGATCCAAAAATGATTTCATCTTAGTCTTTATCATTTCCTGATTCCAAAAACATATAGATATGATAGGTTGTATTCAAAACAAGCTCAGAAAGTTAACAAGAATACAGAAAAGCGCGCTTTCCTGCTTAGCACAATACGCTACCGCGCTAATCTGTCGTGTCAATATCACTACGTTTTGCACGTGGGAGGTGAGCGATTTCCTTCACGCGGGGATTGACGAAGCTGTACTGTCTTGGTGAAAAAATACAGTGCGTTTAGTTTCATCCCGTTACTTCGACAGCTTGACTAAATGTAGTAATTTCGCCTTACGCGACTTGTTTTTACATTTAGTCAAGTTTTGACTAAATGTTTTAACATAGAGGGGGGAATCGAGACGAGGGTCGTGGTGTATGTGTGTGTGTGTGTGTGTGTCTGTCTGTCTGTGTGTGTGTGTGTGTAGAGCGATTCAGACTAAACTACTGGACCGATCTTTATGAAATTTGACATGAGAGTTCCTGGGTATGAAATCCCCATACGTTTTTTTCATTTTTTTGATAAATGTCTTTGATGACGTCATATCCGGCGTTTCGTGAAAGTTGAGGCGGCACTGTCACGCCCTCATTTTTCAACCAAATTGGTTGAAATTTTGGTCAAGGAATCTTCGACAAAGGCCGGGGTTTGGTATTGCATTTCAGCTTGGTGGCTTAAAAACTAATGAGTGAGTTTGGTCATTAAAAATCTGAAAATTGTAAAAAAAAATATTTTTTTTATAAAACAATCCCAATTTACGTACATCTTATATTTTATCATTTTCTGATTCCACAAATATATAAATATGTTATATTTGGATTAAAAACAAGCTCTGAAAATTAAAAATATAAAAATTATTATCAAAATTAAATTGTCCAAATCAATTTAAAAACACCTTCATCTTATTCCTTGTCGGTTCTTGATTCCAAAAACATATAGATATGATATGTTTGGATTAAAAACACGCTCAGAAAGTTAAAACGAAGAGAGGTACAAAAAAGTGTGCTATCCTTCTCAGCGCAACTACTACCCCGCTCTTCTTGTCAATTTCACTGCCTTTGCCGTGCGCGGTGGACTGACGATGCTACGAGTATTATACGTTAATTGGATCTGTGATCCAAACATGGCTTTTGGTCAATCGAGATGGAAGTTTATTCCACGAGCCCGTAGGGCGTGTGGAATAAACTGCCATCGATCTAATTCACTGGTCTTAGGGTTTTTGTTTTCAAAGAAGAAAGAAACTTGCTTGAACACGGACCACTTCTCCGAGCAAAATCAACAAACCTAATCACTCGCATTCCACCTCAAGTCTCGGCCAACCAAGACTATGCCTACTCGTAGCAAAGCCGCCGAATGGTACCGTAATCCAAGAATAGTGACGTAAGAGAATAGAATGTCGTCTTTTGATTTGGAATTTGACGTGTTTCAGAACTTCTTCTGGACAACTCGGATGGTCTTCTGCGTAGTGGTTGGCACGAGATTCTTTTTCTTCTTCGACAGTTCATCCTCCGATACTGTAGCAAAACGTTTCATCGTTTTTTCACTTTCGAGTATGCGGACGACTGAACTTGACCGCTAAAAAGTAGTCCTTTCGGAATCATTACGCCGAGTCTGAACATGAGGTCTGAACATTGTTTTTAGGCAGGATCTAGGTGAAAGCGAGGCTGTTCTTAGAGAGAGAGAAATACATGTCGAGACATTTTTTAATGTCTCGACATTTATTTCTCTCTCTCTCTCGACTGTATACAGAGATAAGAACAGCCTCGCTTTCACCTAGATCCTGCCACCCAGACCAGAATACACATACGTAATCAAAATGCTGCCAAATCAGGTCCCGCAACCTGTTACACGACAACTGACTAACCCCCTTTCACGAGTTCAAATTCGAAATCAACTGATACATGTCTTGTTCCGAAACTCGACTACGACCGAAAACATGGCTTGGTCAAGTGGGTACCATCGGAGGTCAAATACGAGTTGAGTGGTGGCTGCATCTTTGACCTTATATCAATTCAAATATTGCATATGTATTCATTTTTGGGATTGAGGGAATACATGCACTGGAACCACTTTCGTGTTAGTTATTTAATTTCAATTTCAAGCCAAAGTTTGGTTTCAAAATTGATTAATGTTTTTTAAGCTGCCAGGCTAAAACGCTATCACATGGTCAGGAGCGGGCCAAAGAATGATTAAAAAAACCTTTCAATCTGCTTGATTGAAAAATGCGGTTGCCACAGTGCCGCCTTATTTTTTTTAAAGTGAGGTAGGACGTCATGAGAAAATCATCTGGGTCTTGATTTCTAGTTTACGGGAATACATTTGTGTAAATTAAAAAAGAAACTAGTCGAATAAATAAACCCCACGTTAGGCCAAACAAAAATATATGTTGGTTTAGGGTAACCAGACTAAAACTAAAACTGTTTTTTCCTTTCTCAAAAAAAAAAATAAATAAAACATCTGGCACATTTTGCGAACCATACCGAGACTAAAAAAAAAGGGCGTATACTTTGACAGAAAACCATCCGATGCAACTGTCTGCGTAATGACTGTCTCGTGAAGGACTAGCTAATGCTTAAAGGTAATTTTAGAAAGAGTGAGAGCTATGTTGGAACATTAGCAGAACCTGCTTCTCCAAAGATCGTTTGCTCTCGTACAGTGCATTTACCGTGTGACGGGTTGCTTCATGCGATTCAATGGGCGATCTCATTGTAACGATCAAATTATACGATTGAATCGCGGCAGTGTCACGGCCCCATTAGTCTTGCGCAGTAGGAATTCTCCTGAATTGGAGAACTCTTTATGTAGTTTTGACGTCTGCAGATAACACGTATATGATGTGATAGGGTGGAGTGGAAGGGTGAAAATAGGCCAGGAAGCATAAATGAGACGCCAAGACAGAGGTTGCGATAACGTGACTTTTAATTAACGTACACCAGAAAGTAGACACCAGAAAGTAGACACCAGAAAGCAGACACCAGAAAGTAGACACCATAAAGTAGACACCAGAAAGCAGTGTAGTTCCTTCCTCAATATACAGCCGCACACAACTCGTCGGAACTCGAATTACGATCCCGGTCGAAAGTCACTTCGCTGATGTAAAACCAGCTCTAAAACGTTTCTCACACACACAAAGTCCCTTCAACAATCCTCGAATCAATCCTTCGCCAAAATACGGTTATAATGGCCCAAACTACACTCCTTGCCTTGATTATAACAGAAACACAAACATCGTTCAACTACAACTGGAACATCACAATCCAAGATACGCACACTGACACGTCTTCACTCTTCGAAATCACACCGGGTACTCATCAAACCCACGCTATCATTCTGACTCTCGCGCGCACCCGTTCAAACAATCAACCAATAAGAAACCAGCCTCCATACACACCCACAATTAGCTACAACACACAATAATCATAGCGGGAGACACAACTTGGGTCAGGGGAAGATAATAGACAGGGAGTAAAAAAGAGGGACAATACTAGACAGGGAGTAAAAGAGAGGGACAACAGTACATGAAATCGCCACACGGCTACATAAACACGTGTAAGGCGGACAATACAGTGTTCTAGATGCACGGACGTGTAGCAAAGACCTGTACGTGTACGTGTAGATATTGTGTCACCCGTGACTCACTTTTTTTTCCAATGTTCCAAATCATACGTTGTTGTGCTCCCACCAGACTGCAGATCTTGGCAAACGCGTGACGTAAACACTAGATTTGATGACGTTACCTGTACACGTTCCTGTACAGGTGCTGACTAGTGCCACATCTAGATCCTGCTACTGTTATGTTTTCCTATGTTAGTCTGACTCTACAATAATCAGGGGCGGATCAGTTCATTTTATGGGGGGGGGGGGGGGGGAGTTCCAAAAGTATATTGTGAAGATATGGTGATGATAATTAGTTTTAACGTCTTCTTAGAACCAATTGGCCTATCTTGTGACAGGTAGAGTTGATATGCTTTATGGGGGGACAGGACACTGGAAAGACATGCAAACAGAGAACACATATGATCGTGTTATGGATCTGGAAGTCTGTTGTTGCGATATTTCAAAATGGGAATGGAAGTAAAGATTTTGTTGGGGTTGTTGCCAACGCGAAATATAGTTGGAGTGGAGCGGTTTTGTAGGCTTATTTGCTTTTTATTTATGTAAAATATTTTTGAGATTTTTGGATAATGCCAAAATAATGTAATAAAGAAGTGGCTGAATAAGTAAATAAATACGTAACTAGAAACATAAAAAGAATTATTAGCCAAATAAGAATATTGAATATAACTTGCTAAAATAATATATTAGAATGGGAAATTATGTTTAAATCCTTCATTCTACCACACTTTGATTATTGCGACATAATATGGGACAACTGTAGCAAAACCCTAACAGATGAACTCGAAAAGTTAAACCTAGATGCAATACGAACAATCATCGGAGCTGTCCGCGGAACCAGTCACTTTAAGCTTTACGGAGAATCTGGACTCCAATCATTATCTGAAAGGCGTAACCGTCATAAACTAACAATGTTCCATAAAATTATTCACGACAAGACCCCCCCCCCATACCTACAAGCAGCACTCCCACCTCTCGTAGCAGCCAACAACCCCTACCACAGACGCCGCCCCTTAGAACGAAGTATACCCCCACATCGAACAGAAACGTACAAAACATCCTTTTTTCCTTCGACAACAGTACTCTGGAACCAACTACCTGAACAAATACAGTTAATCGACTCCCTCGGGGAATTTAAACATTACTTAACAAAAGACGACACACAAATTCCCGTTTACTTCTACAGTGGCAGTCGACAAACACAAATAATCCACACAAAAATGAGACTTAATATTAGTGATCTAAAGAAAGACTTAGTTGAGCGACACCTTGCGGAAAACAGCGCATGCGACTGTGGTGATGGAACAGAAACTGCTACACACTTCTTACTAGAATGCCGTTTACACTTAGCTGCAAGAAACAACACAATCAACAAACTAACCAACAACCTCATACACACAGATATTCTACTTCATGGAAACCCATTCCTTGCAAACAAAAATTAACAAAAAAATCTTTTTAACAGTGCAGGAATTTATTGGACAGTCCGGCCGTTTCGAACAGATAAACATGTAAAGTGAAAGCAAAATCGATAGTCTACTCGTCTCTCTCTCTCTCTCTCTCTCTCTCTCTCTCTCTCTCTCTCTCTCTCTCTCTCTCTCTCTCTCCCTCTCTCCCTCTCTCCCTCCCTCTCTCCCTCCCTATCTCTTACTCGCTAACACCATAAATATTATATATGTATTCTTAAACGGATTTTTGTTTTGATGTACAATTTTCATTCAATTTTCCTTTCATGTTTGCTTGCTTTTCATTTAAACTGTACAATAGCCGCCATTTATATGTAATTTTCTAGAAAACTGTAAACACCACTATAAGCATTATGCTTGTTGAACATTGTTTACTCAATATCCGTTTTTTGTAAATAGTGCACAAACGTTGAATAAAACAGTTTAAACCAAGCACACGGCAGGTTGTGAGATTTTGGTATATTTCTCCGCACGTACCGTTTTCCTCGTTGTCTCTGAACTACAGAGATGAAGAGATTTCGTGTAAACTGAGCCCCTTGCCATTGTGCCCCGAAGGCACAATCTGTCACCATGAGCACAATGCTTCTTCTTCGTCTGCGTTCGTGGGCTGAAACTCCCACGCCGTACACTCGTGGTTTTGCACGAGTGAAATTTTACGTGTATGACCGTTTTTACCCCGCCATTTAGGCAGCCATACGCCGCTTTCGGAGGAAGCATGCTGGGTACTTTCGTGTTTCTATAACCCACCGAACTCTGACATGGATTACAGGGTCTTTTCCGTGCGCACTTGGTATTGTGCTTGCGTGTACACACGAAGGGGGTTAAGTCACTAGCAGGTCTGCACATACGTTGACCTGGGAGATCGGAAAAAATCTCCACTCTTAACCCACCAGGCGGCAGCGACCGGGATTCGAACTCACGACCTCCCGATTAGGAGGCCGACGTGTTACCACCTCGCCACTGCGCCCGCACAATGCAAGTAGCATCCTTTCATTCTGGACCAAAGCATTATAGATCCATCCAGGTGTGTTACTGGGATAAGAGCATGTATCCCCTTAGATACATACCAACAATCTAAAGGCTGAAATCATTCTGGGTTTTTGTCCCCAATGCAGTAAACACACACACACAAAACAACAACCACACACACACAGACACGGACGCACGCACGCACGAACGCACGCACGAACGCACGCACGCACACACACACACACACACACACACACACATACGTGTCTGAGGGGGGGATATCTGGACATTTGCCACAAAGAAATATGTGTTATATCTGGACTTGTTTATTTCTAAAGCTACAGACACGGAGTGCGAGTGTAAACATGTGTGATTGACTTTAAGAATACTTTTTGAGATTTAAAAAAAAAACCCACTCATTATTGAAAGTTACACACCCAAAAATAGAGATTCTGAAACACGTGTTATATCTGGACATCTGCCACCTAAAAGTGAGTGATAGCCGGACATATGACCGGAAAGCTGTAAATACTATCAACTTTAAGAAAATGGCGTTACATATGCGTGGTAGTACAAAAAAGCTACCAGTAATCCCAATTTTTTTTTTTTTTTGACAGGGACAAACCAAGGGGAACTTTAACGTCTCTCGGCGTATTTTTTTGAGACAAATGTCTCCGCAGCTGATAGTTGGTAGCCTTTATTGGATGTCGTTATTCAAATGCAATCCGTCAGAGACAGAAAGCTTAGAAAGGAATTACGTTGTATTGTTTTCCTGCTTTGCCTGGCTCAGGTCGGAAAATTCAGGACCAAAATGACCCAAGGTGCAACTCATTCCTTTTGATGAGTTTCAAGTTTCTTATAAAAGTTTTCGCAGCTGTTGGTAGACTTTATTGGATGTCGTTATTCATATGTATCCGTCAGAGACAGAGAGCTTAAAAAGGAATTACTTAATTGGTAGACTTTATTGGATGTCGTTATTCAAATGCAATCCGTCAGAGACGGAAAGCTTAGAAAGGAATTACGTTGTATTGTTTTCCTGCTTTGCCTGGCTCAGGTCGGGAAATTCAGGACCGAAATGACCCAAGGTGCAACTCATTCCTTTTGATGAGTTTCAAGTTTCTTAAAAGTTTTCGCAGCTGTTGGTAGACTTTATTGGATGTCGTTATTCAAATGTAATCCGTCAGAGACAGAGAGCTTAGAAAGGAATTCCGTAATTGGTAGACTTTATTGGATGTCGTTATTCAAATTACAAACCGCCACAGACAGAAAGCTTAGAATGTTTTTGTTTTTGTGGGGTTTTTTTGCGCATGAAAAGACTTCAGGCCAGATTTTCTTTACAAAACCGGGGAGGTAGGGTAGGGGAAGGTTGTTTTTTTGAGCATGAAAAGACTAGGTGTCTAAAGCAGAGTTCCACTATACTTTTTGGTTTGAAACGTTCACAAATGCTTTGGGTATTACCAAATGTAGGCAACTAGATGCTACAATGAATATATAAATATATATCGCAATAATTGATCATTTATGTCAAAAAGTGGAGATTTGTGCGCATGTTCGGGGTTATGCTCGAGACAGACAAACACAGAACACCCAAACCCTAATGGGGAGCTGGGCCAATGTAAAAGCAACGTTTTGGCGTCAAAACATTTTTCAGATTGCTTCTAGATTTCTCTCAAAATTAATTAACTAGTTTAATCGATGTGCCAGCTCTGAGCAATAGCAAAATGGGCGGATCTTAGGTTTGTTCCAGCTCTGACGCAATTCGCAAAACGGACAATATAAGGCCAGTATAGATGAAATATGTACTCCTGATGATAGAATAGCATATATTTAACACTTCCTATCAGTGGATGCATCAAAGTGATGAAATCTTCATGTTATGCGGCAAAAACGAAATGTTCCAGCTCTGAGGTGTTTGATCTCCCTTTCCCCGTCGCGATATAACCTTCTTGGTTGAAAACGACGTTAAACACCAAATAAAGAAAGAAAGAAAGAGCCGGGGGAGTAACGAGCTGATCCCGAATATATGATAAATGTTATGACCTTATGTTTTAAAATAAAGTCTTGAGACAGGGGTTCCACTGTAGCATACACAGGCTATGGTAGGATTTAAAGGCAAAAGTGTTTACAAAAAAAAAAGTACAGGTTACTTAATTTTTTTGGTGTAAGTTAGACACGAAACCAGCACAACATAGTAGCAGAATGATAATACATGTATTTTGAAGGAATATGGAGCCTTGGAGGACAAAATAAACAACAAAAACCACTACTACCACAACATTTACTTTTTTTTTAATATCAAAGTTCTAAGAGAAGATTTTTTTTCTAAAAACTGAGCTTGATTTACAAAACCTGACTGATACAAAAGCATAAAATCCAATATATGTCAGCAAACATAAAAACAACAAAAATATTAGTTTTAATTTAAAATCTAGCTGTTCTAAATTCAAAATAGAGTTAAAAAGCAACTAGCTCATGTCATAGTAATAAAACAACCTCATATTATGTTAAACTGCGAAAAAAAAGTGTGTGTGAACAGGGATTGTTACTCAGGTTGTATCCGGACAAACACAAAACACAAAAAGTAACACAATGTGTGTTATATCCCGACATTTTGCTAAATTGTGAAAATGTAGGCAAATTCAATTATTTATATGTATTACACATTATTTCAAGCCTCCATAATTATTTTGGAGTGATTTTGAAGACGTGTTTTATTTGGACGTCGAATTAAAATTATGAGTCCAAGTAAAGCGCTAAATTTCGCGCGGGAGTCGAGCTATCCCACCATAAACACACACACACACACACACACACACAAACAAATACACACGAATACACACACGAATGTATGTATGGGGTGATTTATATAGCGCTTGACGTACTCTAAGCGCTTTACATATTAATTTCTGCCGTGTGAGATGGAATTTTTTACACACTATATCACGCATTCACATCGGCCAGTAAATCTCAAGCCAATTAAGGCGAATATTTACTTTTCACCGCCTATTATTCCAAGTCACACGGGTATTTGGTGGACATTTTTATCTATGCCCATACAATTTTGTCAATCGTGGGATGTTTAACGTGCACACCCCAATGTAGTGTACACGAAGGGACCTCGGTTTTTCGTCTCATCCGAAAGACTAGCACTTGAACCCACCACATAGGTTAGGAAAGGGGGGAGAAAATTGCTAACGCCCTGACCCAGGGTCGAACTCGCAACCTCTCGCTTCCGAGGCAAGTGCGTTTACCACTCGGCCACCAAGACCAGAATACACATACGTAATCAAAATGCTGCCAAATCAGGTCCCGCAACCTGTTACACGACAACTGACTAACCCCCTTTCACGAGTTCAAATTCGAAATCAACTGATACATGTCTTGTTCCGAAACTCGACTACGACCGAAAACATGGCTTGGTCAAGTAGGTACCATCGGAAGTCAAATACGAGTTGAGTGGTGGCTGCATCTTTGACCTTATATCAATTCAAATATTGCATATGTATTCATTTTTGGGATTGAGGGAATGCATGCATTGGAACCACTTTCGTGTTAGGTATTTTAATTTAAATTTCAAGCAAAAGTTTGGTTACAAAATTGATTGATGTTTTTTTAGCTGCCAGGCTAAACCGCTTTCACATGGTCAGGAGCGGGCCAAAGAATGATTAAAAAAACCTTTCAATCTGCTTGATTGAAAAATGCGGTTGCCACAGTGCCGCCTTATTTTTTTTAAAGTGAGGTATGGCGTCATGAGAAAATCATCTGGGTCGTGATTTCTAGTTTACGGGAATACATTTGTATACATTAAAAAAAAAACTAGTCGAATAAATAAACCCCACGTTTGGCCAAACAAAAATATATGTTGGTTTAGGGTAACCAGACCGACCCTAAAACTGGTTTTTTCCTTTCTCAAAAAAACCCCAAAACACTGGCACATTTTGCGAACCATACCGAGACTAAAAAAAAAGGGCGTATACTTTGACAGAAAACCATCCGATGCAACTGTCTGCGTAATGACTGTCTCGTGAAGGACTAATGCTCAAAGGTGATTTTTAGAAAGAGTGAGAGCTATGTTGGAACATTAGCAGAACCTGCTTCTCCAAAGATCGTCTGCTCTCGTACAGTGCATTTACCGTGTGACGGGTTGCTTCATGCGAGTCAATGGGCGATCTCATCGTAACGATCAAATTATACGATTGAATCGCGGCAGTGTCACGGCCCCATGCATTAGTCTTGCGCAGTAGGAATTCTCCTGAAGCGGAGAACTCTTTATGTATAGTTTTGACGTCTGCAGATAACACGTATATGATGTGATAGGGTGGAGTGGAAGGGGGAAAATAGGACAGGAAGCATAAATGAGACGCCAAGACAGAGGTTGCGATAACGTGACTTTTAATTAACGTACACCAAAATGTAGACACCAGAAAGTAGACACCAGAAAGCAGACACCAGAAAGTAGACACCATAAAGTAGACACAAGAAAGCAGTGTAGTTCCTTCCTCAATATACAGCCGCACACAACTCGTCGGAACTCGAATTACGATCCCGGTCGAAAGTCACTTCGCTGATGTAAAACCAGCTCTAAAACGTTTCTCACACACACAAAGTCCCTTCAACAATCCTCGAATCAATCCTTCGCCAAAATACGGTTATAATGGCCCAAACTACACTCCTTGCCTTGATTATAACAGAAACACAAACATCGTTCAACTACAACTGGAACATCACAATCCAAGATACGCACACTGACACGTCTTCACTCTTCGAAATCACACCGGGTACTCATCAAACCCACGCTATCATTCTGACTCTCGCGCGCACCCGTTCAAACAATCAACCAATAAGAAACCAGCCTCCATACACACCCACAATTAGCTACAACACACAATAATCCTAGCGGGAGACACAACTTGGGTCAGGGGAAGATAATAGACAGGGAGTAAAAGAGAGGGACAATACTAGACAGGGAGTAAAAGAGAGGGACAACAGTACATGAAATCGCCACACGGCTACATATGTAGAGGTTACATGCCGAGTCTCAGTGATTATTAAAAATAATGGTCGAAGTTAGCGGATCATGAAAAATGCGAGCTTCAGCGAGCTTTTTCATGACCGCGAACTGAGACCATTATTTTTAATAATCACTGAGACGAGGTGTGTAACCTCTTTATTCCTCCTTTCTTCAGTTATTCAAAGAAAACAGGAGTTTTTGTGCGAAAGTTTCATCGAATCCGACTCACTCAACCAGTCAACCTGCGCAGGCGATCGATTGATGCGCGGTTGTATAGTTCCGTGCAAATCATTCCATTCTGTTAACCTGAAGAGACATTAAACCCCAAAAACCAACCAACCAACCATTCTGTTAACACTTCTTGTCAGTTTCCTTGTTTTGGACTAAAATCAAGTACACAGATATGCTGTTATTCTGCTGTGGCGGTAAAGGCAGGTATTGTGTGTTCTGTTTATGTTTTAGTATCGCTTAAGATAATGTTCTTGCGTCAAATGGGACTAGCAGACGAACTTTTGCACCCGTGTTCCAACGTTAATTACTGTATGAAGTTCAGTTTTCTGGGGAAAATAGTGTATGAAACCGCTTTATGTTGTTTAAATTGATGAGATGTGTGCATTTGGTTGCGTGTGATCTGTTTATAAAATGAAATATTGTTGAAAACTGACCGTCGGATTGCAGTCAGTGTTGTCGAAGAAACCGAGTTAAAAGAAGGGGAACTACTCTTGTCGCGAGAGTATGAGTTACTTGCCTTGGGAATTTGCTTGTGATGAACGGTTTGTGCACAGCAGATCTAGATTCAGAAAACAACCGAACTCATGGATTTTATATGGATATTCATGTGTTCAGGCCTGTAGTTGTTAATTTAAATGCGGTATGTTTGTATTGTTTGCTCCAGAGATGTATACTTCGTACGTATAGAGCGTTCGGAACTTTTCAGTCGCAAAAGTAGTACCGAAACAGAACAGCTTCTCAACCCATTGCACTATCGAGGATTCAGGCTGTTGCTGGCTCGTTATTTGTTTGGTTGCTGGGTCATTATCGAAAAATAACTAGCTCTACAAGTTTACAGAGGTAAAGAAGCAGAGGGGGGAATAAACACGTGTAAGGCGGACAATACAGTGTTCTAGATGCACGGACGTGTAGCAAAGACCTGTACGTGTACGTGTAGATATTGTGTCACCCGTGACTCACTTTTTTTTTCCAATGTTCCAAATCATACGTTGTTGTGCTCCCACCAGACTGCAGATCTTGGCAAACGCGTGACGTAAACACTAGATTTGATGACGTTACCCGTACACGTTCCTGTACAGGTGCTGACTAGTGCCACATCTAGATCCTGCTACTGTTATGTTTTCCTATGTTAGTCTGACTCTACAATAATCAGGGGTGGATCAGTTCATTTTATGGGGGGGGGGGGGGAGTTCCAACAGTATATTGTGAAGATATGGTGATGATAATTAGTTTTAACGTCTTCTTAGAACCAATTGGCCTATCTTGTGACAGGTAGAGTTGATATGCTTTATGGGGGGACAGGACACTGGAAAGACATGCAAACAGAGAACACATATGATCGTGTTATGGATCTGGAAGTCTGTTGTTGCGATATTTCAAAATGGGAATGGAAGTAAAGATTTTGTTGGGGTTGTTGCCAACGCGACATATAGTTGGAGTGGAGCGGTTTTGTAGGCTTATTTGCTTTTTATTTATGTAAAATATTTTTGAGATTTTTGGATAATGCCAAAATAATGTAATAAAGAAGTGGCTGAATAAGTAAATAAATACGTAACTAGAAACATAAAAAGAATTATTAGCCAAATAAGAATATTGAATATAACTTGCTTAAATAATATATTAGAATGGGGAACTTAAGTTTAGGTAGGAGGGCGGTGTATGTGATTTAGCCTTGTTTGAATAGAGCTAGAAAGATATGGGTGTGAAGGCGCGAAGCGCCGAGCCGACGGCGCAAAGCGCCTAGCTTGCTAGGGGGGTCCGGGCGCATGCCCCCTCGTCCGCCCCTTATAATGACGTCAGTCCTGTTATACATCTTCACTTTGTCAGTCACTGAGTGTGACAAAACACGTGTAGGCCCTGAGCACATGGAAGGCGGAGGTCTAAATTGTTCTGTGCGGCTTTGGTTATACACGTCATGCCAGTCTGCTCCAATAAAACAGACTCGAGAATGATGACGTCACATCTGACCAATCGCGGTCTTGCTGTCTGCCGATGAGCAACACTAGAGACGTGTATGTCACAGAAAGGACGGTGGGTGGGGTTTAGCGAGGTGTATTTAACGGTGTGCATCTAGCTTCCTCCGTATAAACACAGGCTAAACCACGGTCTTAATCAGTGATACATCGAGTTAAACAACAGTA
Source organism: Littorina saxatilis (assembly GCF_037325665.1). Lineage (NCBI taxonomy): Eukaryota > Metazoa > Mollusca > Gastropoda > Littorinimorpha > Littorinidae > Littorina > Littorina saxatilis. Next base: position 21,687,235 of record NC_090257.1, read on the forward strand.
TACAACTGATAACGTTTTTTGGAACAGATCTTTCTACTGCAGGTACGTAGTAGAGAGAGGGAGAGAGAGAGAGAGAGAGAGAGAGAGAGAGAGAGAGAGAGAGAGAGAGAGAGAGAGAGAGAGAGAGAGAGAGAGAGAGAGAGAGAGAGAGAGAGAGAGAGAACGAACGAACGAACGAACGAACGAACGAACGAACGAACCAACTTTATTTTTCGAGGGTAATGGAGTAGATACAGCAAATATCTTTTTTCATCCAGCC
>NC_090257.1:21694993-21712493 GCF_037325665.1 Littorina saxatilis
AAAAGCCGGATATGACGTCATCAAAGATATTTGTCGAAAAAAAGAAAAATGATCTTAAGAAATCGTACTCAGGAACTCTCGTGTGAAATTTAATGAACATTAGTCAAGTAGTTTTCTCGGAATCTCTCTCTCCACACACACACACACACACACACGCACGCACGTACGCATGTACGCACGCACGCACGCACGTACGCACGCACGCACGCACGCGCGCACGCACGCACACACACACACACGCACACACACACACACACACATACATACACACATACCCCACCACCCTCGTCTCGATTCCCCGTCCATGTTAAAACATTTAGTCAAAACTTGACTAAATGTAAACAGAAAAAGAAAAGGGGAGAAAAGAAGAACTGACTGATTGACAGACAGGGTGACTGACTGATTGACAGACAGGATGACTGACTGACTCGCTGATTCACTAATGAAGAACTCTTTCATACACGCAATTGATAACTAAATAGTCATTCACTCATTGAACAACCGACCAACCAACCAATTGACTAACCAACTAACCAAAGGAGATTTGTGTGTTCACAGACCTGTAAGGGAACCCGTAAACAATGTGGGGCCGATTCGGAGTGCTGTTCTACGCAATGTTTACGTTCAACTCGCAAGTGTGCAAGCGGGCCCAGGGTTTGTATACATGTATTTGGCAGTGCGTGAGAAAAAGCGACATACGATGATTTCCGACGAATTTTTAATGTCATGAACTAGAGTAAATTTAGATTAGTAACATACAGAAGAAACAACAAACAAAACAAGTCGCGTAAGGCGAAATTACTACATTTAGTCAAGCTGTCGAACTCACGGAATGAAACTGAACGCACTGTATTTTTTTCACCAAGACAGTACAGCTTCGTCAATCCCCGCGAGAAGGAAATCGCTCACTTCCCACGTGCAAAACGCAGTGATATGCACACGCCAGAATAGCGCGGTAGCTTATTGTGGCACAATGTGCTAAGCAGGAAAACGCGCTTTTTTGTATTCTTGTTTGTATTCGTGTTAACTTTCTGAGCTTGTTTTGAATACAACCTATCATATCTATATGTTTTTGGAATCAGGAGATGTTAAAGAATAAGATGAAATTATTTTTGAATGGATTTCTAAACAAATAATTTTAATTAGACTGTTCAGATTTTTAATGACAAAACTCATTAATTAATTTGTAAGCAAACGATCTGAAATGCAATACCGAAGTCCGGGCTTTGTCGAAGATTACTTAACCAACATTTCAAGCTATCTGATCAAACACTGAGGATGTGATAGTGCCGCCTCAACTTTCACAAAAAGCCGGATATGACGTCATCAAAGATATTTGTCGAAAAAAAGAAAAATGATCTAGGGAAATCGTACTCAGGAACTCTCGTGTGAAATTTAATGAAAATCGGTCAAGTAGTTTTCTCGGGATCTCTCTCCACACACACACGCACGCACGCACGCACGCACGCACGCACGCACGCACACACGCACGCACGCACACACACACACACACACACACACACACGTACGCACACACATACATACACACATACCCCACCACCCTCGTCTCGATTCCCCGTCCATGTTAAAACATTTAGTCAAAACTTGACTAAATGTAAACAGAAAAAGAAAAGGGGAGAAAAGAAGAACTGACTGATTGACAGACAGGATGACTGACTGATTGACAGACAGGATGACTGACTGATTGACAGACAGGATGACTGACTGATTGACAGACAGGATGACTGACTGATTGACAGACAGGATGACTGACTGATTGACAGACAGGATGACTGACTGATTGACAGACAGGATGACTGACTGATTGACAGACAGGATGACTGACTGATTGACAGACAGGATGACTGACTGATTGACAGACAGGATGACTGACTGATTGACAGACAGGATGACTGACTGACTCGCTGATTCACTAATGAAGAACTCTTTCATACACGCAATTGATAACTAAATAGTCATTCACTCATTGAACAACCGACCAACCAACCAATTGACTAACCAACTAACCAAAGGAGATTTGTATGTTCACAGACCTGTCAGGAATACTATAACACCTGTGTGACCGATGCGGAGTGCTGTTCTAAGAACTGTAAACTTAATCTTTCCAAGTGTTCAGAGCACCCGAAGGTTTGTATACATGTATTTGGCAGTGCGTGAGAAAAAGCGACATACGATGATTTCCGACGAATTTTTATGTCATGAACTAGAGTAAATTTAGCTTAGTAACATACAGAAGAAACAACAAACAAAACAAGTCGCGAAAGGCGAAATTACTACATTTAGTCAAGCTGTCGAACTCACGGAATGAAACTGAACGCACTGTATTTTTTTCACCAAGACAGTACAGCTTCGTCAATCCCCGCGAGAAGGAAATCGCTCACTTCCCACGTGCAAAACGCAGTGATATGCACACGCCAGAATAGCGCGGTAGCTTATTGTGGCACAATGTGCTAAGCAGGAAAACGCGCTTTTTTGTATTCTTGTTTGTATTCGTGTTAACTTTCTGAGCTTGTTTTGAATACAACCTATCATATCTATATGTTTTTTGGAATCAGGAAACGATAAAGAATAAGATAAAATCATTTTTGGATTGATTTCTTACATTTTAATCGTAAGACTAATTAATCTATTTTCGTTAATTGTGATCACATTTTAAGAGTAAACATGACATATGTATATATTTTTAGATTCAAAATGTCATGAAGAATACGATGCAATCAATTTTAAATCTGTTTGCGAAAAACCGATTTTAATGATAAGTTTAATGAGCAAACTCATTAATTAATTTGTAAACCTCCAAGCTGAAATGCAATACCAAAGTCCGCGCGTCGTCGAAGATTACTTGACCAAATGTTTAACCAATTTGGTTTAAAAATGAGAGCGTGACAGTGCCGCCTCAACTTTCACGAAAAGCCGGATATGACGTCATCAAAGACATTCATCCAAAAAATGAAGAAAAAAAGTCTAGGGATATCATACCCAGGAACTCCCATGTAAAATTTCATGAAGATCGGTCTTGTAGTTTTCTCTAAATCGCTCCACACACACACACACACACACACACACACACACACACACACACACACACACACACACACACACACACACCACACCCTCGTCTCGATTCCCCCCTCTACGTTAAAACATTTAGTAAAAACTTGACTAAATGTAAAAACTACAAAGACGACAACTTTGTTGTTGTTGTTGTTGGTGGTGGTGGTGGCGGCGATGGTGGTGGTAGTTTTGTTGTTATTGTTGGTGGTGGTGGTGGTGGTGGTAGTGGTAGTTTTGTTGTTGTTGTTGTTATTGTTTTTTTGTGCAAAATCGATTAGGCCCTGTAGAGTCCGAAAAACTCAATTGTAATTATACTAAGTAAATGTTCACTGTCCAGTAGTTTCATCCCAAAACACGATGGTGCGTAGCGTGAGTTATGTTCCGTTTTCTCAAACGCTGTCAAACCTACGCATGCTTATTTTAGAAGTTAACGTTTTGAAACACGTTGATGACTTGGCGTCAAAGTTTAAAAGTTGATTATTTAATGTAAAAATGAACATTCTGCCTCAATGTAAATTGTAATATTGCAACTGCAGACACAAATGTGGCTTTATCAAGTTGTACTCATCGTTATGTCATCCAAACCCAAGCTATATGGGTAAACATTATATTTGTTCTGAACATTTACTGTTGGTTCGTTTTACTGATATAAATCAGCGTTGTCTCGGTCGAAGGGTTTCGGCAAGCCAAGGATTTAAGAGTCGCGGCAAGAAAATCCTATTTTTTAAAGTTTTTTTTTTAAGCTAACAAGTTGACTAGTGGGTTGATGTCGCTTTACGCGAATTGTTTAAATCTTAATTTTGTGACGGTTATAACTCTGTATCGACGTCGTCGTGGCATATTGGTTCAGCGGAAGGCCAATACTGGCTATTTTTTATTATGAAATATTGTTTATATTTGTACCTGGTGCGGATAGAAAGATAAAAGAATGTTAAATCATGTATTGACCATCGTATTTTAGAGACTATTTATCATGGAGATTGATTTACTTAGTATGAAGCACAAAAACGTCAAAGTCACCAAGAATGGAGTTACGCCAAAATGCCAAGACCACGACGGTATGTTCATCTTCCTGTGTGTTTGAACATGTTCAACTATAATAAACAATGTTTAATTATGTGCTTCAGTCTCAGAATAAAAAAAACAAGAAAGGTAAGTTGTTGGAACGATTGTTATTGAAAAAAAATTTTACATTCACAAATATAATGACCCAACGTATAACAGCATTTTGGTATTGCTGTGAGCCAAGGCAAATTTCGCTTTCTTCAGTAGGTTCATTAAGTGCACAGACAAACAATTATAGTTACGACAACTTATCTTGATCGAAGTTTCTACCGCCTGCTACGAAGCCGCAAGCGAATGAATGATTATATGACGAAATGAGTGACGTAGACAGGGAATGACGTCAGCGTCAACATTTTTTTTATCAATAACAAACGTTCCAACAAATTACCTTTCTTGTTTTTTGATTCTGAAAATTGTAACGTTGGCAGTCACTTTATTTTTTTTATTTGCTTCAGTCTTAGTAGATTATAGTTCACTTGTTCATTATATGCTTTTTCAGGAAGTTGCAACACTAGGGAACGGAGTTTATTCATGAATCTTAAACATCCGATTTATTATGAAAGTTTAAAGAACTCTTGTACCTTTTCCGGTTGGTACTCCTTTAGCGAATAAACTATGGCAAATTGAGTTTTGTAAAATGTGTCTTGTTTCTGTTCAAGCGAGAGAGAGAGAGAGAGAGAGAGAGAGAGAGAGAGAGAGAGAGACAGAGACAGAGACAGAGAGAGACAGAGACAGACAGACAGACAGACAGACAGACAATCGGACAGAGAGAAAGAGAGAGAGAGAGAGACAGACAGACACACACACATACATACAGAGAGACAAACAGACAGGCATAATTAAATCCTTACTTTATTTAAATCCCACCACTAACCCCTTCTATACACTAACACACACACACACACACACACACACACACACACACACACACACACACACACACACACACACACACACTTACTCACGCCGTTGGAAGGATTTAAGCCAGTTTAAGATTACTAGTTTTCACGTAGAATGTTTCAACGAGTTCAGTTTCACTCTCTTTTAGGCCGACAAATTGACAGAAAATGTTTTAACGCTTTACGCAACTTGATCTTCTTTTATTTCCTCTCCTACTCCTTCTTCTTCTCCTCTTCCATACGCCTCTTTTTTTTACATTTAGTCAAGTTTTGACTAAATGTTTTAACGTAGAGGGGGGAATCGAGACGAGGGTCGTGGTGTATGTGTGTGTGTGTGTGTCTGTATGTCTGTCTGTCTGTGTGTGTGTGTAGAGCGATTCAGATTAAACTACTGGACCGATCTTTATGATATTTGACATGAGAGTTCCTGGGATTGATATCCCCGAACGTTCTTTTCATTTTTTCGATAGATGTCTTTTATGACGTCATATCCGGCTTTTTGTAAAAGTTGAGGCGGCACTGTCACACCTTCATTTTTCAATTAAATTGATTGAAAGTTTGGCGAAGCAATCTTCGACGAAGGCCGGGGTTTGGTATTGCATTTCAGCTTGGTGGCTTAAAAACTAATAAGTAAGTTTGGTCATTAAAAATTTGAAAATTGTAAAAAAAATTTTTTTTTATAAAACGATCCAAATTTACGTTCATCGTATTCTTTATCATTTTCTGATTCAAAAAACATAACTATGTTATATTTGTGTAACAAGGGGAAAGAACACTCGAACATCTTGGGTATAGTGTGCATAGGTTTATTCCTCTTCTTCTCACACCTCATACCTCACACCTCACACCTCACACCTCAGGGCAGAAAAAAACAATAAACAGGCGGTCATGGGTTGCCTCACATCAGCTGGTACCGGTAGGCATCACATACGGTCCGGGAATCAGATCAAACTGATGAAACGCAGCCAGAAGATAAAAATGTGGTCACTGGTTCAAGATGGCACAGTGCGTAAAATGGGAAGTTCTAGAGCAGTACCGGACTGACTGCAGCTAAGATAATAGGGCGATAAAAATAGTGCGCTGATCACACGCTAAAAATTCAACTTACACAATAAGTTGCTTAGAAAAACTTGTCTACAGCATACCTTTTAAACAACTTCCCTAATTAAAAATGCAATTTGCCTACACAAAGATTCTACAAGATTATGTTGCAAATGGTCATCTTAAAATCCCTACACCGATTCAAAAATCAGCTATGCATCGCTGCTGGACCAATGAGACTGGATAATTAGGTCAGCCTCTAAAGAGGTCAGTCTTGGTGAATCAGGGGAGCTAACCTACTAGCCGAAACAGTAAACAAAGGAAGCTAGCAGACGACGCAATAGCAAGTTGTGAACAATAACTAAGTTCTACTTTGCCTGTTCACATTCGGATTAAAACCAAGCTCTGAAAATTAAATATATAAAAATTATTATCAAAATTAAATTGTCCAAATCAATTTAAAAACACTTTCATCTTATTCCTTGTCGGTTCCTGATTCCAAAAACATATAGATATGATATGTTTGGATTAAAAACACGCTCAGAAAGTTAAAACAAAGAGAGGTACAGAAAAGCGTGCTATCCTTCTCAGCGCAACTATTACCTCGCTCTTCTTGTCAATTTCACTGCCTTTGCCATGAGCGGTGGACTGACGATGTTACGAGTATACGGTCTTGCTGCGTTGCATTGCGTTCAGTTTCATTCTGTGAGTTCGACAGCTACTTGACTAAATGTTGCATTTTCGCCTTACGCGACTTGTTTCTCTTTTTGGCTCACGAAAGTGTAGCCTAGATGCGATCGTAACTTTGTCTGTCTGTGCGTGCGTGTGTGTGTGTGTGTGTGTGTGTGTGTGGGTGTGTGTGTGTGTGTGTGTGTGTTTGTGCGTGTGTATGTCTGTAGTAGAAACTCTAACATTTGAAGACGTCACATTACATTGACGTCACATTATGACGTAAGAGGGTTAGACGTCACGCGAAGGAAGTACTGAAAGTCTCGGTCATTATTATTTTGAGCGGGCCGAAACTAGTGTACATGCAGACAGACAGATCTAGATCTAGTGTCTCGCTTTCTTGCACAGTTTCACCTATTCTCTTTCTGTGTGTGTGTGTGTGTGTGTGTGTGTGTGTGTGTGTGTGTGTGTGTGTGTGTGTGTGTGTGTGTGTGTGTGTGTGTGTGTGTGTGTGTGTGTGTGTGTGTGTGTGTGTATATGTGTGACGGAGTGATTGAGTTTGTGTTACTGTTTGTCGATTTCTTACGTGAGCCTTGATGGCTTCGCCTCTTGTTTTTAAAGAACTTTCAGTCCTTATTTGGCTGAATGTATTCCGGTAGACTACTATTTAGAGGGATCCGAAGGTCTGTAAATATCTCTCTGTCTGTGTGCATGTACACATGCAGCGATCCCCGTAAAACGTCTGATTACAAAACCTAACTTGGTCATTCTTTCAAATAATGTAATACAAATTATTGTCATACAATATTTCAATAAATATCTTTGCTGGCGTCATATCCTTCCTCAAACAAAATTGAGTCTGCACTGTCGCAGTCGCAATTTTCAATCCATTTTCTGGAAATGTTTGGTCCGTTTTTCATTGCCCTAATTCGGACTACGGAATGGCATATCAGTTTTAAAGCCGACAAATTGCTCAATAAATTTGTTAATCAAATTTGTTTGTTTGTTTGTTTGTTTGCTTAACGCCCAGACGACCACGAAGGGCCATATCAGGGCGGTGTTGCTTTGACATTATAACGTGCGCCACACACAAGACAGAAGTCGCAGCACAGGCTTCATCTCTCACCCAGTCACATTATTCTGACACCGGACCAACCAGTCCTAGCACTAACCCCATAATGCCAAACGCCAGGCGGAGCAGCCACTAGATTGTCAATTTTAAAGTCTTAGGTATGACCCAGCCGGGGTTCGAACCCAGGCCGTCCCGATCACGGGGCGGACGCCTTACCACTAGGCCAACCGTGCCGGTTTGTTGATCAAAGATTTACTTTAAAAAAAACCTTTGCAATAACATCTACACACGTGCTTCTATTGCATTCTTTATTTGGTTCTGAATCCCAAAGTATGTTGATATGTTATATTTGAACTGATACGTTCGTCAAAATAAAAAATCTGTTTTACACAAATTAGGTTCCCTGTTAATATGTTACCGAGACAGAGCTGTGTCAGTCGACGGGTTCTGGTGAGCCAAGACTTAGTCTTTATTTAGAATGACTGATTGTTTTGATATCGCTTTACGCGACTTGTTTTTTCTTCTTCCTTGTCCTTCTTCTTTTGTGCCCTTTCTAGTTTTTGAAGTCTCCACATCGGATGAGTAAAAATATATCTAATACGAGTGCAGTTAGGTTTACAGAAAATCTTGTGATGTTAACCTTTTGGTTGCCGATGTAGCGTGATATGTACGAATTTTGCCATTATACGCTTTCGCAAACACTCCAATACATTTCAAGGAAAACATTTTTATGTTTATTTTTATTTTCATTCTTAACTTCTGGTTTTTGCGTCTTATATTGAAATTAGTTCTGCAGGAGCCCAAACTTCGGTGATTTTTTTTTTAAATTTAAGAATTCTTGGTCTGACATTGCACTTGACTTTTAAAAAGCTAGCTTTTGATGTTTTGTTTTTGTTTTTTTACCTTGCTTGCATGCAAGCATTTTTATTTTGAAGGCGGTTCATTACCGCTTATTGTATGTCTAAGTGAGACATGACTTCTAGCACGCAAAACTCGCTTCCCGAAAAAAAAGTCCTTGAAGATTGAAGGGACAGAAATGAAAAAAGCACAGGGACGAACTGGAAACAAGAATTTAAAGATTCTCAACAAAAAAAAAAAAGAAAAAAAAGAAGATAACCCAACACAAGCAAAAACTACCAAGGAGACACGCATACCCCCCAAAATCGTTCATATGCCAATTTTTGCGCCAGACAGAAAGAGAGAGAGAGAGAGTGTGAGAGAGAGAGAGAGAGAGATATAGTGAAAGAGAGAGAGAGAGAGAGAGAGATAGAGAGAGAAGGAGGGACAGGGGGACATGGGGACATAAAGACATAGGAAGAATCAGGGGAGCGAGGGGGTGGGGGGGGGGGGGTAGACAGATTACGGACACAAAGGAATATTGAGCCAACCGGACAATAATCAGTGCAACTGACCACTGATTACTCGTTTTTTTGCAAGAGTGTGAGAGAGAGAGAGAGAGAGAGAGAGAGAGAGAGAGAGAGAGAGAGAGAGAGAGAGAGAAAGAGAGAGAGAGTGAAAGCGAGAGAGAGGGAGTGAAAGAGAGAGAGAGAGAGAGTGAAAGAGAGAGAGTGAAAGAGAGAGAGAGAGAGAGAGAGAGAGAGTGAAAGAGAGAGAGAGAGTGAAAGAGAGAGAGAGTGAAAGAGAGAGAGAGTGAAAGAGAGAGAGAGTGAAAGAGAGAGAGTGAGAGAGAATGAAAGAGAGAGAGAGAGAGAGTGAAATAGAGAAAGAGAGAGCGGGAGAGAGAGACAGTGACAGAGAGAGACAGAGACAAAGAGACAGAGAGACAGAAATACACTGAGAGAGAGAGAGACACATATATATAGAGAGACAGACAGAGAATCAGAGAGAGATAGAGACAGAGAGAGAGACACACAGAGAAAGACATAGAGAGACAACAGACACACTAACACGCACCGACACACAGGCACAGACAGACAGACAGACAGACACACAGACAGACACACACACACACACACATACACACACACATACACACACAGACAAACACACACTCACACACACACGCACACACACTCACTCACAAACACACACACACACACACACACACACACACACACACACACACACACACATACACAGTGGTGGACAACGAACTAGTGGTACAATTAACTATCCATTAACTATCAATTAACTATCCATCAGTTCAATTGACCACACATTGACCACTCACCTTTTGGTCAGTTCCTAGTGTGATTATCACCCCCGAACTCAGCAAGCTCTCGTTTAATGGGCGAGTAAGTGGAGGTTGCTGGCAAGGATTGTCCACCCCTGCTGACGTCAGCTTCAAAGACGTCATCATCACCATCGCTGACGTCACCAATAATTGAAACTTCCCCGTCATTGATTGTGTAGCGCCTGGTGCAGTCTGAATCAGCTTCATTGTGTTTTGAAACTGGGACTCTCTTTTTCACTTTGAAGATTGAGGTTGCGTGAGGAGACTTCAGGGCTGTTTCAGAATACAAATAGTCCAACATTTGAGATATTTCCAAAGAATTGTGGATGCATGGTTGAGAGAGGTCATCCGAGCTTATAACTATTTGCAAGTGCTCACTGGGAGGAATCACCCATGCATGCCGAATTTAAATGTCACTACATCTGCATCCGTAAGCATGCAAATAAGAATTACTCATTTAAAACCTTCGCCAGTGCAGGTTATCGACTACACACGGAAGACATCGTGGGGCCGTGCGGACCCATGCTTCTCAAAGATGCACGCTTTTCCTTCTTTGAGAAAGATGGGTGCGCACGCCCCCACGATGTTTGCAGTCAAAATTTGACCTTTTTGTTTTATTGCTTCTCGCTGAAACTTTAGGACATGAGCGCTTTTTAGGTGCCTGAAGCATTCTTAAAAGCTCATTCAAAAATTCCAACTAGTTTAAGAGATATTTGCAATTAAACACCTTTCTGGGTCCACACGGACCCACGACCACCGGCGAAGGTTACAATATCCACAACCTTACAAGATAAACCTGTGTGTTTTTTTCCTCCTGTCCCTACTAAGAGTTATTTCCACAAACTCACATCTTTTTCAAGCCTCATTATCTTGATCGAGTCCATAAGGCAGGTCCTGTCGCCTCACTTGACACAACGGTTGTCCATGTTCGGTCCACTCAAGTTACCTGTAAAGAGAAAAACAAATTTGATTGAACTACAGAGCCAATTTTTTTATATTTTCATGCACAATTCAGAAACACATAAGACTGCTTCTTCTTCTTTTTCTTCTTGTTGATCACAATTTCATTTTGTGTAAGACTGCTAACTTCCGTCATTATTTTGTCATTGCTACGACCATCTTTGAGACATTCTAAGATAAGTCACATCATAGGGTAGTTTCGGAACATTGGCAGAAGATCCAAAAAAAAATAATTCAAACATCGAGCGAGCTTTATAGATCTATACCCTTTCTTAAAAAATAAAAAAACAGACAACACCCTTAGTTTTATATGTCATATGTTTACGAGACAGAGCTAGTGATAAAAGTGAACGTTAACGAACTTTGCTGGAATGTTTATTCATTATTTCGAATCGTTAACCTTTGTAGAAGACCTTTCGTTAAACACGTCGAAACGATTGCACAGCAAGATGCCATCAAAATGGCCATTGACTTCCCCAAGTCAAACACCACAATGAAAAAACAAACAGAAATGAGGGGGGTTTCTCTGTCTGTCTGTCTGTCTGTCTGTCTGTCTGTCTCTCTCTCTCTCTCTCTCTCTCTCTCTCTCTCTCTCTCTCTTTCTCTCTTTCTTTCTCTCTCTCTCTCTCTCTCTGTCTCTGTCTCTGTGTCTGTGTCTCTCTGTCTCTGTCTCTCTCTGTCTGTTTCTCTCTCTCTTTCTTTCTCTCTGTGTCTCTGTGTCTGTGTCTCTCTCTCTGTGTGTGTGTGTCTCTCTCTCTCTCTCTCACACACACACACACACACACACACACTCTCTTTCTCTCGCTTCCAAATAAAAAACATATAAATCACAGATTGGAAGGTAAATGACCCATGGAAAAAGCGAACTGCACTGACAGAGAAAACAAATATTCCACTCCTCCTCCCAACCACCCCTCCCTCCTTCCTCCCCCCTCCACACACACGCACACATTTGACCAAACCAGGTCTCAGATCCATGACTCTTTATCAGATCATCCCTGGAAAAAACATGACACGGCCGAGCAGGCTGTTTCATAAATCTCCCGCAGACGAAATCGATATCTAGCCAGTCCAAGAAATGTTGCGTTTGACCATCAACGCGGAAGACCGATATCTGTGGCCATTTTGGGGGAATCCATGACCATTTTGAATACGCAGTAGATGGAAAATGTCGGCCGGAAGTCTGTAGGCTAAGTATGCTTAAAGCTACACAGTCCAACATCAAACTGAAGCGGACGCAGACTAACGATTTCTTGGGCCATTTTGGGGCACCCAAGACAATGTTGCATACATAGTAGCTGGAAAATGTTGGCCCTTACACTGGTATACTGATAAATACCAAATCCAAAATAAATCTGTAGCTTTGGACCATTAACGTGGACTAATGATTTCTGTGACCATTTTGGAGAATCCATGACTATTTTGAATACGCAGTAGATGGAAAATCTCGACTATAGAATACGTATACTATAATAACTACACAGTCCAAAATGAAACTGTAGCGGACGCAGACTAATGATTTATTAGGCCCTGTTTGGGGACCCAAGACCATTTTCAATAAGCAGTAGATGGAAAATGTCGGCCGGTAGATATTTAGACTAAGTATACAGTCTAAAATAAACCGTAGCGTTTGACCATTAACACGGACTAATGATTTCTTAGGCCATTTTTGGGCACCCAAGACCATTTTGCATACATTGTAGAAGGAAAATATTGGCTCTTACACTGTAGACTGTGAGTATACTGATAACTACAAAGTCTACAAACAACTGTAGCGTTTGAACATTAACGCGGACTAATGATTTCTTATGCCATTTTTGGTCACCCAAGACCATTTTGCATACATTGTAGAAGGAAAATATTGGCTCCTAAATATACACTGTAGACTGTGAGTACACTGATAACTTAAAAGTCTACACAAAACTGTAGCGTTTGAACATTAACGCGGACTAATGATTTGTTAGGCCATTGTTATTTACCCAAGATCATTGTGCTTACATAGTTACTGTAGCTGGAAAATGTGGGCCCATACACTGTAGACTATAAGTATACTAATACGTACCAAGTCTAAAACAAAACTGTAGCTTTTGAACCTTAACGCAGAAGAACGATTTCTTATGCCATTGTCGGGCATTGGATACTATTTTGAATACACAGCTGTGCGATAATCTCGGCTGGTACACTGTAGACTATATAGATTAAAGTTAGGGCTATCGAGTCCCTGTAGCTTGATTTGATTTGTCTTTCCAAGCCGTAGAAGTGAAATAGGTTATTTCAACTTCCATTAAGACAAATATCTTGGACGGAGTCGGTAGCGGCGCTGGCTTCTAAGCAAATGTTGTCGCTATCGGCGTGGGTTCGATCTCCACGATCGGCAAGGGATATCTTCACCATAGTCAATTTCATGCAGACTCTCCTCGGTGCCCAAACGAAATGCGCTTGCGCACGATAAAGATCCCAAAGCTCACAGCGAAAGTCTCAGGGATCGGAAACATGAACACGCGCACGCAGGCAAAAGCAAACTGATATTAGGTAGAGCCGTACTGTATGACAGCTCGCTTTCCCCAATGAGAAAGCAGCGCTAATTTCCTAACAGGACTATACAAATCGTATAATCTATGCCGGCATTGTCTGTATCCCCCTCCCCCATTGAACCTTTAAACGAAGTTAGTAAGTACAATTATATACTTGGCCTCAAAAATACGATACACGTTAGCTGTCGAAAACAAGCTCTGTAGGGGAAATATACGATTGTCCTCTCTACGGAAATACACTTAAACTGTATTTTCATTCTTTCTGAATTTCGGCTGATTAATCAGGGAAAAAAAAGACTGTGCATTGGGAAAATTTATATTCAGGGTTTCTTAATGCGAGAGGTTGTCCATGTCACGTGATGCCTTAGCAGGCTATTTTTAACCTAAAGACAATAATGAATGCACAATACATGTAACGTTTTGAAAATGGAAAGTAAAAAATCACAGAAGATGATGTTTCCTGTGTTGATTTGAATTGTCTGAAAGCAATTGCTACTTTTTGCGCTAATTATATATCAAAGAAATATAGACACTTCATCTGAACAGAACGTCCTGACATTTGTCTTGATTCCTCGCTTTAGGTGCATCCTTTGTTTGTGTTACCTCATGAAGCTTGTATAAGCGAAAATTCGTATTATTGTGATGTCCTTGTTTCGTTGAGTACAGAATTCTTTTGTTTTTCAACTTAGCTTTATCATGCAAGAATGGTTCATATGGTCCAAACATTCAGTTTTAATAGAAGTGTTTTCTTGCTTAACTCATTGTCTCCCAGGTCCGGATATATCCGTACCCACTCATTTGGCTCTATCTGACCAGTTACGGATATATCCGCTCAGACCGTTAGCTTCAGTTGCTTCCTGTAACGTCCATCTAACGCCTGCATTCCAGCGTGTTGATACACAGTTACTACACAGTTTCTACAATTCTGAGTGACCTGCTGTAGCACAGCTGGTCTCGGCTAAACAAAAAATCTGTCAACATCGCTGGGGTAGAAAGTGTTAAAAATGCTGTTTATCTCTTGCGCTGCGTTTACGTTAAAGCGTTGAAAATGTCTTTGTGTAACAGTAGGATTATTACTGTTTGTCGTCCGCACATAAAGATTGGAATACAAATGTCACTTCTGTGAGCGATTGTGTTATATCAACCCCACATACACACACACACAAACACACACACACACACACACACACACACGCATAAACACACAAACACACACACACACACATACATACACACACACTCACACAAACATACATACACACATACAGTACACATACACACACACACACACACACACACACACATACACACACACACACGCACACACACACAAACAAAAAAACAACAAGCAACAACAACAACATCGTCCTGTCAATCTCGCTAACTTCTGAAGTAATTTACAGATCGGATGACCTCTCTGAAAAAAAAGCAAGTTAGTTTTGACATTAGTTTGACCCAGAGAAAAGGAAAATCCGACGTCCAATACTAATCCGTAAATGTCGTTCTCTCAAACCCGGAAAGGGGAACGCCGCGTTCCGACATTGATGACGCTTTAAATATGCGAAAATTCGTATTATTCTGCTGTCCTTGTATCGGTGAGTACAGAATGTTTTTGTTTGTCAACTTAGGTTTATCATGCAAGAATGGTTCATATGGTCCAAACATTCAGTTTTTAATGGTAGTGTTTTCTTGGTTTAAAATACCGTTTATCTCTTGCGCTGCGTTATATAGCGTTTACGTTAAGGCGTTGAAAATGTCTTTGTGTTAAAGTAGGATTTTTGTCGTCCGCACTTCAGACTGGAATACAAATGTCACTTCTGTGAGCGATTGTGTTATCAAACACACACACACACACACACACACACACACACACACACACACACACACACACACACACACACACACACACACCACATACACGCCACACACACACACACACACACACTCATACAAACACACACACACCACACTAACACAAACACACACCACACACACACACACCGCACACACACACACACACACACACACACACACACACACACACACACACACACACGCACACACACACACATACTAAAACAACAAGCAAACAACAACAACACCGTCCTGTCAATCTCGCTAACTTCTGAAGTAATTTACAGATCGGAAAAAAGCTCTTGAAAAAAGCACATTAGTTTTGACATTAGTTTGACCCAGAGAAAAGGAAAATCCGACGTCCAATACCAGTCCGTAAAGGTCGTTCTCTCAAACCCGGAAAGGTGAACGCGTTCCAACATTGATGACGCAAAGAGTTGACCTACAGTAACTGCCTAATCTTCAATAACAAGGATCAGGCTAGTGAGTAAGTTACACAACATACGAAGAGAGCTCTTGGATGTTAGTTGCATCCATCTATGATTAAACATAAATTCACGAATATTTGTTTTTCTTCCGGATAAAGGTACGTATGTGTTTTTATGTTTCAGTGTCGTATCGGATTTCTTAAAAAATATACTTTTAATAAAAAATGTTCGTTTAAAAAAGCTGATTTACCGGTAGGTTGGTTTAGATGTTTCGAAGTCATTTTTCCATTTTGACGTATTCAAGTTAATTGGCAATGAAGTGTAAGGTATTGATTGCACACAAACAAATAATGATAATAATAAAAAAAAATTAAAATCAATAAATGACGGAAACTGGTCTTACCTTAACCGTGGGCTAACGTGGAGTGCCTTGGTTTTATTCTGTAACTTAACGTAACTCTTTCTTCTTCTTTACTTAAAAAAAAAGTATTTATCTATATTTATATTTTGTCTTCTTACTTACTTACTTACTGCCTTTCACGCCTGGTGGCGTGTAGGGCAGCGACAACTCTTTGTCGCTGTTTCTGTAACTCGCTCGGTTTTACCAGTTAGAGTTGTTGGCCCTAAGCTGAACCCCCAACCTGGAGGACCAGGGTACACATTTTAGTCTGGCCTCTACCTCACGCGGATCTGTATTCGGCATGGTTGGACCTACCAGGGACACGAGGTCCCCGCCGACATAGCTCCGGAGGTTGTCAAGGCACGCAAGCCCCCACACCACGATCAAGGTAAGTGCGCACCAGGTGGGGGATTTTGTCTTCCATGGGCTGTAAATCCTACGCACACTCGGTTTTTTTTTTTGTAACGAGTGGTTTGTTTGTTTTTCTGCGTGTGTATCTGGAGGTCAAATCAATTTAAGAAACGAGATTAGTTGGCTCTCCCTGTGGGGGGAGGGGGAGGGGGAGAGTACTGCCAGGAGAAGGGCTGAGGGGGTGGAGGTGTTGCGAGGATAGAACAAATTAAATTTACGTGCGGGAACATGCCCTAAAAGGTTTCACCGTGAGGGCGTAAAACAACATTAGCCATTATCATCGGCATCAGTGACCTTGGAACATTCCTCTTCACATCAATCAATCAATATGAGGCTTATATCGCGCGTATTCCGTGGGTACAGTTCTCAGCGCGGGGATTTATTTATTTTTTATTTTATTTTTTATTTTATGCAATTTATATCGCGCACATATTCAAGGCGCAGGGATGATCAAATAGGGATTTATTTATGCCGTGTGAGATGGAATTTCTTTACACAATACATCACGCATTCACATCGGCCAGAAGATCGCAGCCATTTCGGCGCATATCCTACTTTTCACGGCCTATTATTCCAAGTCACACGGGTATTTTGGTGGACATTTTTATCTATACCTATACAATTTTGCCAGGAAAGACCTTTTGTCAATCGTGGGATCTTTAACGTGCACACCCCAATGTAGTGTACACGAAGGTACCTCGGTTTTTCGTCTCATCCGAAAGACTAGCACTTGAACCCACAACCTTGGTTAGGAAAGGGGGAAGAATATTGCTAACGCCCTGACCCAGGGTCGAACTCGCAACCTCTCGCTTCCGAGCGCAAGTGCGTTACCACTCGGCCACCCAGTCCATCTATCACATTATCGTGCGGTTTTTGTTTGTGATTTGCCTTAGCTTTT
>NC_090257.1:21722493-21737493 GCF_037325665.1 Littorina saxatilis
GCGTGATTTTAATCCAAATATATCATATCTATATGTTTTTGGAATCAGGAACCCACAAGAAATAAGATGAAATTGTTTTTAAATCGATTTCGGAAATTTTATTTTAATAATAATAATAATAATGCAAACTTTTATAGCGCTATTCTAGAAAAATGTCTACTCTAAGCGCTTTACAATACATACATCGACCAAGCATACTATACACGCACAGGCAAAGAAACCGATAATGATAATTTTTATATTTTTAATTTTCAGAGCTTGTTTTTAATCCGAATATAACATATTTATATGTTTTTGGAATCAGTAAATGATGAAGAATAAGATGAACGTAAATTTGGATCGTTTTAAAAACAAATTAATTTTTTTACAATTTTCAGATTTTTAATGACCAAAGTCATCAATTAATTTGTATGCCACCAATCTGAAATGCAATGCCGAAGTCCGGCCTTTGTCGAAGATTGCTTTGCCAAAATTTCAATCAATTTGATTGAAAAATGAGGGTGTGACAGTGCCGCCTCAACTTTTACAAAAAGCCGGATATGACGTCATCAAAGGTATTTATCGAAAAAAAGAAAAAACAATTCCGGGATATCATTCCCAGGAACTCTCATGTGAAATTTCATAAAGATCGGTCCAGTAGTTTGGTCTGAATCGCTCTACACACACACACGCACAAACAGACAGACAGACAGACACACACACACACACACACACACACACACACACACACATACACCACGACCCTCGTCTCGATTCCCCCTCTACGTTAAAACATTTAGTCAAAACTTGACTAAATGTAAAATATGAAATTCATAACAGGAGCCCTCCCTAATTGGTTTAAACTGCATACTGCTGACCCGTTTGTATTAAAAGAAAATATCCCTTTTTTAAACCGACCTCTGATCCGTATGTGTATTGATGCCTCTCCCAGGGAAGATTAATCTGAGTTATCGTGTCAGGGTTGCCGATAACCGAATGACGCAAACGGGTGATTTAAACAAAAATAGTATTTTTGCTTTACATTTTGTCTTCGTAAAGGGGCCCAAGGACTGTTATGCCGGGGTGGAAGTAGAGATAAGCGCCTACTTCCCAAGAAATGCTCCATATGGCTTCGTGTCTCCAAACACCTCTGGCAGTCAAATCCAGCTCCTGGCCTTCACGTGGCGGGCCCTGTCTTCGACAAACAGGAGAAGGGATGCAGGCGGGTCACTGGCGCCTTAAAACCAGCTGCTTCGGGCAGATGGGGCTCGTTAACCTTGGATGGTCGCTCATCTAGGAGAAGGACAACTCCGATTTCAAAACCCGCACTGCCTTGTGTGCGCCTTGGGAAAGGCAAAGGCTACGAGAAGGAAAACTTCGACGTCAAACCCGGGTAGAGTGGACTCGACAGCCCAGCAAGGCAGCTACTCTTGGGGAGGAGGCAACCCTGAGTAAGAACCTCAACCACCGAAGACGGAAGACAGCAGCCAACTTGGCGTGGGGAGAAAATCGGCTGTCTACGCTTGCACGATAATATGGCTAACATCGAACGCAAAAGAAGAAGGAGTCTTCGTAAATACTAAACGCGGCGTCCCTTTCTGGCGCATACCTTACTGTTTGTGATGGCATCAATCATCATGTAATTGAATCACCCCTTAGCACTCAGTTAAAAGAAGACGAAATTAAGCGGACATGGACTAGTTGTTTTCCCTCTCTCCCGTACGTTTCTGTCGGGTCACCTTTCGGGATACCCCTGTTTGAACAGCTGTGCTGTGACTCTCGTAAGAAAATCATCAATCCCAAAATTGTGCAAGATAACCAAGTGAAGTGCCTATTGAGGCATAGAAAGCTTGGCTAAAATAACACGGACATCCGAAATATATTGATTGCTACCAGCGTTCCAAAATCAAGTATCCAAAGAGCAAGGAAGGTTAGATCCTGGAATATTTATTTATAGAAAAAGCGAAGCGTCCAGGAGTACGTCGACCTAATGATATTTGTAGTGAACGGACATACACAAACTAATGATATAATAAACGGAACTAAGCTAAATAGACGTTGAATGTAATCTCTAAATCGAGAAGGCCATCTTGATACTGGGGACAAATCAAAACCCTGCTCAGTTCCTTTGGTTTAAACAATGTTTATTCATAGTTTACATGTTCAGGAAATGTACATCGACATAGGCTTATGGTGGTGTCTTCAAACAAATGTAAAAGAACATGGCAGACACTGAGACAGTCAAGCCCTTACACAGTGAGCAAAAACAATCCGTACATTTTACACAAAACATTATCCAAATGCAGTTCCTTTACTTGTATCGTTATTACTTTGTAGTCATTTTGTAATGCACTCATGATTGGGCAATGGCCTTTGAAATAATCAATGTTCATTTTAACAAACATTGCTTTCTTTGAACATTTTCACTTTTGGTACTACAATACCGTTATAGTCTGAAATGTTAGGTTTTGCTCCATTTTCTATCAGGCGAAAATGGATCGTGATCACCCTTGTCGAGAGCTCTCCTACGTCTTACGACGTGACTTTTCGGGGTTTAGCTTCAGTGCACCATTTTGTAGGGCGTGTTCTGAGCTGTGCTACAGTGTAGGTAGTGTAAAGGTGTACGTGTGTGTGTGTGTGTGTGTGTGTGTGTGTGTGTGTATATATATGTGTGTGGGTGTGTGTATGTGTGCGTGTGTGTGTGTGTGTGTGTGTGTGTGTGTGTGTGTGTGTGTGTGTGTGTGTGTTTGGAAGCGTGGCGTGTAGGTGTGAGTTTGGAAGCTAGCTTAGGGACGTGCTCACCTGTTTAGTTGCTCTATTCCATTTATCATGATGTCCGGCTGTCATTTCCGACAGGTCTTTTTACATTTAGTCAAGTTTTGACTAAATGTTTTAACATAGAGGGGAAATCGAGACGCGGGTCGTGGTGTATGTGTGTGTGTGTGTGTGTGTGTGTGTGTGTGTGTGTGTGTGTGTGTGTGTGTGTGTGTGTCTGTCTGTCTGTCTGTCTGTGCGTGTGTGTGTGTGTAGAGCGATTCAGACCAAACTACTCGACCGATCTTTATGAAATGTGATATGAGAGTTTCTGGGAATGATATCCCCGGATGTTTTTTTCTTTTTTTCGATAAATACTTTTGATGACGTCATATCCGGCTTTTTGTAAAAGCTGAGGCGGCACTGTCACACCCTCCTTTTTCAATTACATTGATTGGAATTTTGGCAAAGCAATCTTCGACGAAGGCCTGACTTCGGTATTGCATATCAGCTTGGTGGCTTAAAAACTAATGAGTGAGTTTGGTCATTAAAAATTGGAAACTTGTAATTAAAATTATTTTTTTATTAAACGATCCAAAAACAATTTCATCTTATTCTTCGTCATTTTCTTATTCCAAAAACATACATATGTTATACTTGGATTAAAAACAAGCTCTGAAAATTAAAAATATAAAAATTATCATCAAAATTAAATTTCCGAAATCGATTTAAAAACAATTTCATCTTATTCCTTGTCGGTTCCTGATTCCCAAAACATATAGATATGATATGTTTGGATTAATAACACGCTCAGAAATTTAAGTTAAAACGAAGAGAGGTACAGAAAAGCGTGCTATGCAGCACAGCGAAACCACTACCGCGCTGAACAGGCTCGTCAGTTTCACTCCGTTATGCACAAGCGGCGGACTACGGTCATTGTGAAAAAATGCAGTGCGTTCAGTTTCATTCTGTGAGTTCCACAGCTTGACTAAATGTAGTAATTTCGCCTTACGCGACTTGTTTTTTTATTCTTATCGTTTTATTCTCTCTATTAAATCTTCCAAATCTGTTTGGTACGGAACAACAACAACAACAACAACAACAACAACAACAACAACAACAACAACAACAACAACAACAACAACAACAACAACAACAACAACAACATTTCTCGAAACAAAGCATACAATTAGTCGCTATCAATCTTATCGCCAAATCGTAAAATCCTCAATTGGCTTCCCCGGTTCGTTTCAATCTTCCTTTAGCCTCTCTTCCGTTTAACGCAACAGCGCTTGGAAAGTTTGATGAAACGAGGATTTGCCTCGCAATGGCATTGTGATGTTTTGTCTTCATCCACTTGAGAAGCTCCGGGCTTCTCTCGTTTCGTCAAATGTCTTTTACAACTCCCCAGGGGAAGAGAACCCGGTGACAGAAGAATTGTTAAACTTCGCTCGAAGAATTCAAAGTGCGTGCCGAATTGAGCATGCAGGATTATGCATGCGTGTTTTGGGAGCGATAAATAGCGCGTTTACTGCTTCCGTGAAAGGAAATGCGTCTGCCCGGTCTTGAGCTCGTTGTCTCCAAGCTTGCATTGCAGTGAAATTGATACAGTGCAACCCCCCTTTTACGATCTTTTAAAGAATCTAAGAAAATCAGGTCTTTGAAGAAAGGGAGTCTTGAAATAGAGGTAAACTTACAAAGGTTATAAACAGAACATCTGAAAAAGAGGGTCTTAAAAAGGAGGACGTCTTAAATTGGGGGGTCTTAAAAGGGGGGGTTCCGCTGTTTTCAAAATGTTTCAACGCTGAAAGGTAACGAACGGTGTACACTGATTAATTTGTGCTGTATTAAGAGGTGGCATGGGACTAAAGGCGGTTCTCTTTATTACTGCTTACACGTAGGCTATTTTGTTTTCAACATTTGTTTTCACAACTGTAAGGCCACACACACAAAAAAAGTCTGTTTACGGTATCCCGACCGACCCTATTTTTTCGCGCGACCCTAGACTTTTTTTTTGACATTTAGGAAAAAAAAAAAAAAAGTCTGGTTTTTTTTGCAAAATAACTTAAAAATATTTTTTTGGGGAAAAAAAATCCCGACCTACCGACCCTATTTTTTGTGCCTATGTTACTGTAAACAGACTTTTTTTTGTTGTTTACCTAATCCCTTCTCGTGTGAACTATCTTGATTTAGATTTTTCCCCTTAGCCCTCCCCCCCTAAATCCGCCACTGAAATTTGATTGAATTTCCAACCGATGTCAGTTACACAATTAATTCAGCTCACGATTTTCACTACCCACATGACGCAGTCCGGCTGTTGAAATGTTGGTATGTGAGCAAGTAGAAGAACGCCGTTATTCCATGGGAACAGTCTGGACAGATATTTGGTAAAGTACAACGCCTTTTGCACTGGAAGGAAGTGCATTAAAATCGTGTCATAGCAAGTTAATAACGCAATTACATGGCTCATTACAGCACCAAGACAACTCTCTTGTGTCTAATAGGCTCTGGAATGGGGATGGCATCTCTTGAGACACAAGATGCAGACAATTAGGGCTTTGGAAAAACGATACACGATTGCTTTAAGTAGTTTGAGAATCCACCTGCAAACACGGATCAGACACCATTATATCGTGCTTCTAACTGGCTGTATTGATTGCAAATAATTATGTGTGTGCTGGGTATTTTATTTCGCCAATTGGTTGTGCAGGGGTATCGAAATACAACGAATGCTAAAGCTTAATTTGTTCTGTGAAACTTGATGTTTATTATTGTCATTGCTTTACAACGTTTTTATATGTGGTTGATGTACAATGCTGAGTTGAAGAGAAAACAGAAAAAGCACAAACAATAAGAGAGAAATGAAGAGAAGGAAACGGAAGTAGAGAAAATGAAAAAGAAAGGAGCATACACAAATGCCTAAAACTGCAATAGTTAGTTTAGGATTGTATGTTTTACGAAACTGAATTTGTTTGTTTGTTTATTTGTTGCTTAACGTCCAGCCGACTACGCAGAGCCATATCAGGACGAGGAAGGGGGGGATGAAGGGGGCCACTTGTCAAGCGATTCCTGTTTACAAATGCACTAACCCATTACTTGTGTCCCAGCAGGCTTTAGTAAAACTAAATTAATACCTACTGGAAGATTACCAGTTTCCAGTATGTTAAAATAGGCTTAACCTATCTACTGCTGGGCTTACATCAGAACACTAACAGATTAAACTATACATAAATCGCGAGACAAGCGGCAAGAGAAGAGATTTTTGGAAAAAATACAGGTGAATGAGCAAGAAGGCAGAAAAAAGAAAAGAATTCATGAAGAAAAAGAGAGCATGACAGGAAAGAGGAACCAAAAATCTACCTAACAGCAAACTAGAAAGCTCCTGCGGTTCCAAAAACAGGAGGGGCCTTTAATTTCATAACCGCAGTGCCCCACTGCGGGACGAAACTGAATATGAGTGCAGTAAAGCAGAACTTGCAGTTCGTTAATGCATGTGATCCTTGTGTGTTATTGCACTCCAAAATATGATATTTCCTTTGCAAAGCAAAAGCAAAGTCTACACTTAAGCGAAAGGATAGTTTGCGCGTATTGTTGGAATACATGTCAATTCAAATTCAAAATAAAAGCACAACACTAATTCTAGCAACAGTACAGAGTCATTAAGACACTGGTTCTTTACTGCTTGAAATAAACAATGACTTATAATCACAGCTGCATTTTACCAACATAATTATACGCACTCATTGGTTTTTTTTTAAGCAAACAAATGAAACTGGTACTCAAAAGTACGGAAACTATTCAATGGCCAATGGGTGATTTGCGTGGCCTGCGCGCGCACACATACACACACACGCATGCACGCACGCACGCACGCACGCACGCACGCACGTTGGTAAACACAAGCACGCACGCACACACACACACACAAACACACACACACACACACAAACACACACACCCCCACACACCCCCCCACACACACACTTCTAAGACAACTGTAACTCAAAAATTCAGGGCTAAAACAGCAAATGTGGAAACGTGATTTGCGTGGCCTGCGCGCGCACACACATACACGCTCACGCATGCACGCACGCACGCACGTCACGCACGCACGCACTCACGCACGCACTCACGCACGCACACGCACGCACGCGCACGCACACACACACACACACACAAACAAAAAACACACACACGCACGCACGCACGCACACACACACACACACACACACACACACACACACACACACACACACACTTCCAAGACAACTGTAACTCAAAAATTCAGTGCTAAAACGGCAAATGTGGAAACGTGAGACTCTGTCGCACTCCGGTTTGATAAATGAAGACCGAACAACCCAAGAGAGCCGTGAATTTCACCAGAAAGCGAGACGATAATCTGGGATGGGGTAAAAACCGGAAATAGAACATCTTGACATTCAGGAAAGCCACAAGCGGTTCTCAGAGAATAGAAATTACATCATTATACTATGTTTTTCAGCGCGCCAGGCGAGAAGTGGTCTGATGAAACTAGTGTTTTATGGAAACCCAGTTTCAGACAGGATTTTCCCCAGAGAAGCCGTTATTATTTGTAAGCCAAAGGCGGCACTAAACTTTTTCGGTAGGGGTCAAACAGTGCCATGCTTGCTGGGTAAAAAAAAGTGAAGGAATTGAGTGAAAAAAAGAAAAAGGAGTAAGTAAAATTGTTGGAGTGAAGTAGTGAAATTGTGTGTGTGGTTGTGTGTTGTGTGTGTGTGTGTGTGTGTGTGTGTGTGTGTGAGTGTGTGTGTGTGTGTGTGTGTGTGTGTGTGTGTGCGTGCGTACGTACGCGCTTGTGTGTGTGTGGGTGTGTGTGTGTGTGTGTGTCTGTGTCTGTGTGTCTGTGTGTATTTGTGTGCGTAACTTGATGCGCCTCTATGTTTTGATTTGTCCGCCCGTTTCCGTAGATGTGATAGCTTTCAGCATAGTTATAGTCTTTCTCGTTGATTACTTCCAAGCGTTACTGGGTTTAAGCAAGCACTTTTTCAAGGCCTTTTTTGATTAAATCGAAACCCTGACCTTTCGACTTAACTTCATTACAAGTTTCCAATTTCTGATCAAGGAACTTTCATGAATGCGTTTAAACCTTTGTGTTCTGTTTTTGCTCCTCTTCGAGAGTCTCACTTTGGTGCAAAATAAACGATGGCTATATTGTTTCCGTTTCACCTTGTATTACGAAAACCATTTAGCCATCCCCTTCTAATGTCTCAGAGGAACAACGCAATTAAGAGTTAGGTGCAGCGAGCGGTGTCTCGAACAAGAGTAATCTTCAACTCTTCCCCCCCCCCACCTACCCCCCACCCCCCTCCCCCCCCCCCCCCCGCCCTTCACACTTTCCCACCCTCAAGTATCCCCCTTCTCCCTGCAATACATAGTCAAACCCCCTGAACCCGCTTTTTGTATCTGTCAACCACACACACACACACACACACACACACACACACACACACACACACACACACACACACACACACTGACACGCACACTCACACACACCGACACGCAAACACACACACACACACACACACACACACACACACACACACACACACACACACATACACACATAGATATATATTTATCGCATTTTTACTGATCACATGACAAAAGCAGCTGTTGCCATTGGTCAACTAGGAACTGTATATCAATTGATATCATGCAGGAAGTGCCTAGTGAATTTGATATCGTGCAGGAAGTAGTTTATGAATTTTAGTTTTGAAGAAAAAAATCTCACCTGAAGGAAACAAATGTCTCCCTTCTTTTAAAATCACAAATTTATAAAAGGAAAGTAACTGCATCAGAAAGATTAAGCTGTGCAATGACGAAAAAACAACTTCTTCCAATCAGCTTTAACAGAGAAGCAGTAGAAAAGAATGTTACAATCTTACCGACTGAGGTGGTTGGAACAGCTATAAACAAGGCTGACCTTGAAAGTACCAGTAATCAGAAAACTGTGAAATCTCTTTCAGTGTTTCAGCGCACATCACTCACAAACAGGCAGAAAATAAGCAGACGATTTACACAGTTCGCACCTGCATGAACCATTCTCCACCCTTCTTAATCGTAGCCAAACAACATCAATCCTAGGCATCTTTCAGTTTCACACAGTTACAGCGCCTTCGGAGGACGCCATTTTGGATATGTGTCGTCTGCACTGAGCTTGGACAACATTATTATGCAGTCCATCGACGCCGACAAATACCTGGAAGCTTTCTTGGACACAGAAAATGAGCCAGAGGACTTCACTGATACAGCCTGGCGCACTTCAGTTCCTGCCACCGTTCAGAATTGCCAAATCGCACAGTCAAAAAAGTCTACGCCGGACTGATGAAGTAACTGAGACTTTCGTACTTCGCTGTTCCTTCCAACTCCACTGAACTTGTTAGCCTTTGCTTGTGATCTGTTTAGACCGTATATTTTTGTTCTGTTTGCATTTTAAATGCGTTATTTTTGTCTGAGAAAAATAAACTGTTACTGAAAAATAAAAGTAAGAGCAACGAAGTTCAGTGCGAAAGCAGAAAAAGACAAATCCAACATTTCCTACATGGCAGTAGCCTCCCTTGCGTTTGTCCGACTTCTTGAGACACAGGTTAATGGTTCCAACTGTTCCGAAATCGAATGTTATACAATCGTTATCGTTAGATTTGACCGTGATATCAACATTTATCAGTCTGATATATATTATATATATATATATATATATATATACATACACGCGCGCACGCACACACACACACACACACACACAAACACACACACAAAACACACACACACACAAACACACACACACATAAGACCCAGTATCTTCTTTTCTTGTGTCCGGAAGCGGCCTCCTCTCCGCCCCCCCCCCTCCCAATGTCTTCCTTTCTGTCAATTGGATGCCCCCCCCCCCCCCCTCTCTTTCAGCGTCTTTACCCACCTAAGGACGGGGAAATAGCTCAGTAGATAGCGGCGCTGGCTTCAAAGCTAGTTGGTTTGATCCCTACGTTCGGCGAGATATTTATTTCCCATATTCAACTTTATACAGACTCTCCATGGTGTCCGAACACCCCATATACACACATGCTTTCGATAAAGAACCCACTTTTACAACGAAAGTCTTCGGGCTTGAAAACATGAATACACGTATGCAGGAAAAAAAATAAATAAAAAATGGGTAGGTTCGCACTGTATGGCAGCTCGCTTTCCCCAGTGAGAAGGCAGCCCGAATGTCCATGAGAGAAACCTCACAGGACGATATGAAATCTTATCCTTATCCTTATTCTTATCCTTATCTTTGAACCTCCAGCATCCTTCCTCCCTGTGTCTGTTGGACGCACCTCTTCCCTCCCCCTCCCCCGCCGCCCTTCTCACCCCCCCCCCCCCCCCATATCACCCTCAGCGTCTGCAAGCCTCCCGCATCCCTTATCCAGTTCTCGCTATCCTATATCCAACTTCTCTGTGTCTTCCCCCGCCCCCTCCTGTAGTATAGTCCATCTCTGTTTTTTTGCTAAGTGCAGTTCACATGGCCGACCAGTTTTCAGTGGTCTTCCGAACGACTTTTGTAGGAATACAATCGCTGGGAAGTTAGCTGTCGTCGTGTGAGCAGTTTTAGTGACTTAACAATTGTCAACAGATTTTTCCCGTCCAATGCCAAGGCGACATAACAAAATGAGCCCATTGGATTGCAAGTTCACAGTGAGCTAAATAGAGCATCTAACCAAAGATCGCGTCATGGTAAGTCACGTCAAATCGGCTAGGAAGTGTCTGAGAGTCAGCTGAAAATCGGGGCGAGGCTCTTCACATGACCAACTTCTGGCCAATTTTGCTCCACCAGCTTCTGATCGACTTTTATTTGACAGAAATCTGTCGAAAATCCGCCAAGTGAAAAGCGCTTTAGCCACCAGACCAAATATGCCCCGTTATTGCCATTCATTGATCAGCCATAGTTGGTTGGACACCCAAGGGATATAAGCATTGCCCTGTTGCCAGTCGAGTTATCTGCCCGCGCCTGAACGGAGCGGCCATATTTCAGCCGCGGTTGCTGATGGGAAGTTTCTCCCCCGATGAGAAATGTAATTAGAAAGAGCTTCTTTTTCTGCAACTTCTTCTTGGCCCTTCTCGTGGCTGATACTGTTTGTTGTGGGTAATGGGATAGGGATCATTTGCTGCTCCATCCTTTCCTGCCCCTTCGTGTTGGTCGTTACTTGCAAGGTGGAGTTTTGTTGGTCCCAGGTCGAAGTCGCTGTGATTGGTTTGAGGGTCAGGCAGTGAGTGTGTGAATGCATCTGGGGATCTGTGGACGTGACCATTTCTGGGTTGTGCTGCATTTAATTCAAATGAGGACACTTGGTTTGAGCTGCATTAACATCTCTTTCTCTTGTTTTTTATTCTCTCTTTTTCACAAACACAAACAAACACACACACACACACACACACACAAACACACACTCGCACGCACGCATGCACGCACGCACGCACGCACGCACGCACGCACGTACACAACACACACTCACACACACTCACACACACCCTTCTTCTCTCTCACTCTCTCTTTCAATCTCTCTCTCCACTCTCTCTCTCTCTCTCTCTCTCTCTCTCTCTCTCTCTCTCTCACCATCCCTTTCTCTCCCTCGCTCTCTCTTTGTCATTCTCTCTCCCTCTTTCCCTCTCTCTCTCTCTCTCTCTCTCTCTCTCTCTCTCTCTCTCTCTCTCTCTCTCATGGTTGATTCTGTACCACACGACAACACAGGCCTTCGTGTTGCAAGAGACGGCGCGTGCAAGTGACACTCGAAAACACCGTTCTATCAACCAAAAACCAATACAGACGTATCTCACCAAATTCTTTGCAATCAGACACACCGGGAAGTTCTCTCGAGACGACGATTGCTTAGTGAAGTGAGATCCTATAGAATTATAGATCTACTGTGCTCTGATCTCCCTTCACCGACTCACAGTTGTATAGGGCGACAGTCTTAAAGATATATACGGTAGTAAGTAGTGAATTGGCCACTTTGGAAAAGGCGCCCCAGTCCTTCCCACAAAATCAGTTCGGCTGACCGTGTCAGTTTGGCGTTTACAGAGAGCACCAAGGCTGTTGTTGTGTTGGTGTGGGGTTGTCTTAATCCTATGTAGAAGACTGGCAAGATTTGCGGTTGTGAAGTGAGCATTCCGAAGGTAGAAGTGACCTTCCAAAAAGACAGTGAACATTTTACCAAATAATATGGCCAACTAGAAAAAACAAAACAAACACACACACACACATACACACACACATAATATATACACATGATATACACACACACAAACACACGCTCGCACGCGCGCACACACGCACGTACGTACACAACACACACTCACACACACCAGCACTCTCCCTCCCTCTTTTTCATTCTCTCTCTCTCTCTCTCTCTCTCTCTCTCTCTCTCTCTCTCTCTCTCTCTCTCTCTCTCTCTTTCTTTCAGTCTATCTCTCCACCCCCACCCACCCACCCTCTCTCTCTCTCTCTCTTTCGGTCTCTCTCTCCACCCTCTCTCTCACTCTCTTTTAGTCTTTCCCTCCACCCTCTCTCTCTCTCTCTCTTTCTCTCTATCTCACCATCCCATCACCATCAGGTAACAAGATTTTGACAAATGACACGATGATCATCTGCGTCAGTACCAATGGTGTAACACAACAAGTACGCAAGACAGCCCTACAATCCTGTTTTTAATAGGTAAATAAAGTGAGATCCTGTAGAATTCAAGATGTACCGTGTCCCATTTGCGACCTCTCTCATAGACTAGCAGCAATAAAGGGTGGCAGACTTAGTGAGATTCTGTAGAATTCAAGATGTACCGTGTCCCATGTGCGACCTCTCTCATAGACCAGCAGCAATAAATGGTGGCAGACTTCTGAGATTCTGGAGAATGCAAGATGTACTGTATCCCATTTCAACTAAATTTATCACATAATAGTTGATATACAGGGTGGCAGACTTTAGTGAGGGGGCCCGGGTAGCTCAGGTAGTAGAGCTCTAGATTTGTGATCCTAGAGTCCCGGGTTCGAATCCGGGCCGGGACGGCCACAGGTCAACTTTATGTGCAGACGCAGGGGCGGTATCCATGTCACACTCCCATGTGACCACAGTGGCACGTAAAATACTTCGGTCTGCCATAAGTGCAGATGGCTGGTACCAGCATAACACGAATAAGCTTGTGCCTCTCATCTAAAGTCGGGTTAAAACCCAGGAACATGCCCCTAATGGCCCTGCCGTGAGGGCGTAACACTTCCAATTGAAGATGTACTGTGTCCCCTTACACTAAATGTATCACACACTAAATGTATCACACACTAAATGTATCACACACTAATATCTAAAATAAAGGGTGGCAGACTTGGAGGATTCAAGATACACTGCGTCCCCTTTCCACTCTCATAGACTAGACCAGCAGCTATAAAGGTTGGCAAGATTCTGGAGAAATAATGATGTACTGTGTCCACTATAAGCTCACATAGACTATCAGCTATAATGGGTGGCAGATATTAATGAGGTTCTGGATTCCAGATGTACTTTCTGTTCTCACAGAGTAACTGCCAGAAATGGTGGGAGACTTTAGTAAGATTTGGAATGTTACTGTGCCTCTGTTTTTACTCCCTCGGTCTAGGTAGCTACGTATTCAGTGATCCTATATAGACTTAAAGATTTACGTTGCCCTATTTACATTTAGTCAAGTTTTGGAGTGAGAGACTAAATATTGTGAGTGTGTAGAGCGATTCAGAGAAAACTACTGGACCGATCCACATGAGAGTTTGTGGGTATGATATTTTTTTATAAATGTTTTTGATGACGTCATATCCGGCTTTTTGTGAAAGTTGAGGCAGCACTGTCACGCCCTCATTCTTCAACCAAATTGGTTGACATTTTGGTCACGTAATCGTCGACGAAGCCCGGACTATGGTATTGCATTTCACCTTGTAGGCTTAAAAACTAATTAATTAGTTTGCTCATTAAAGTTGTCATTAAAATAATCGAGGTCTTTTACGTGCCACTGTGGTGACACGGGGGTGGGATATGGATACCGTCTCTGGGTCTCCACATAAAGTCGACCCGTGTCCGTCCCGGCCGTGATTCGAACCAGCGACCTTTCGATGACAAGTCCAGAGCTCTGCCACCTGAGCTACCCCGACCCCCAATGCTGTGACTCCCGCACTGCCCCTTTAAGGCGATGTGTGGCACTAAAATTAAACTTGGAGAATACATGGAATAACCTAGTTTTCTTGGTAGTTATTGAAGTGACCTATAACAATGAATGAAAAATATGTAAATAATATTAAAGGCACAGTAAGCCTCCCGTTAACCATCACCGATACTGTCAGGCTTTTACACACAGTACAAACACCCTTCCATTTTCCGTAGCGCAGTGGTTAGCGCATCGGGCTGCGGGCCGGGAGGTCGTGGGTTCGAATCCCATCAGGGTCATGTGGGTTTTTCGGGCTACGGTCGGCTCCTACCCAGAGTGGAAGTGCTATGGTTCATATGGGAAGGCTGGGATCACACAGCCGAGTGTCATTCACTTAACGAATGCGACTTTGAGGGTGCTCAGGTTCTGTATACCTGACCAACACCGCAGGTGCGGCAGTTCTCGGGCCTGGTTGATGCCAGGATATATTATGACAGTAAGCGTAGAGTGCTGCCCTGTCACGTAGTCTCAAAAACCAAATTGGAAATCCAAAGCATCATCATTATCATCCTCATCTCATTAATCATCCAAAATATAAATTGTCCTTGCTCTTGTGGCCCTTCATGCCCGGAGCTCTCATGGTGACCTTGGTCTCAGTGTTCCTGTTCGATCCTTCCCTGAATAGTAGTTCTGCTGTCAGTCTTCAGCGTGTGACGTTCTGGGGGGTCGACGGAGGGACGTGGTGGCGGTCTGCTCTCTGGAGGGGACGCTCACTTAGTCTGGCTCCGCGACTTAAAAGTCAATGTCGTTAATAGGGGGCATAGTAGGTAGTGGGCTGCGTCCGTTAGCTCGGGACAGACCCACTACTGAACACCGTCGAAGTGACTCAGCAGAAGTGCAGTGTCATCTTCCGAGGGTAGCCTACCGCAGCGACCCGACATCCCCCCCCCCCCCCCCCCCTGGAGCGTCTGTAAAATCGACAAGTCTGGCAGCAGAACAAAATTCAGAGGTGGTTGGAGCAGTGAGTGCAGGGACGGGGCGGTGTGAGAGCACAACGGGACAAGGAACAGGTGTAAAGACGGAAAAA
>NC_090257.1:21747493-21757493 GCF_037325665.1 Littorina saxatilis
ATCCCTCGCTCGAAACTCGCATCTGCTGGTCAGCGTGCATTTCCCTCCGCGGGCCCCTCCGTCTGGAACTCCCTGCCGCTTGAGCTTCGCCAGATCCCCTCTCTTGACGCGTTCAAGAGTAGGTTGAAGACTCAGTTCTTCCCGTAGCTGGCTGCGACTTTCATGTTCGACGTGATGTGTTGTGCCCCAAAAGACATTCGTGTGCTGTGCTCTGTGAGAGGTGTTTTCTTTGTGCTTAATATTATTTTGTTTGGACCTAGCTATTGATGTGTACATTGTTGTTAAACAGTTGTTTGTTGTATGTTTATCAGGGTTTGCTAGTGTGTGATAGGGTTCGTGTCCGTCTGTAGATGTTAGTTTCTTTGTTAGTCCTGTGTTGACAACTCTTCGACAAGCGCTTAGAACTGTACCCACGGAATACGCGCTATATAAGCTTCCTATTGATTGATTGGTTGATCAACTTATGTGCAGGCCTGCTAGTGCCTTATCCCCCTTCGTGTGTACACGCAAGCACAAGACCATGTGCGCACGGAAAAGATCCTGTAATCCATGTCAGAGTTCGGTGGGTTATAGAAACACGAAAATACCCAGCATGCTTCCCCCGTAATTGGCGTATGGCTGCCTGAATGGCGGAGTTAAAAACGGTCATGCACGTAAACATATACTCGTGCAAACAGTTTTTCAGCCCATGAACAAAGAGGAAGAAGAAGAATATCTATACATCTGCAGCAACAAAACCATACACCAACAGCTTCAACAACAGACTTAAATCATATTCTTAGTTGAGACGCCCTGATTTTGCCTTATAAACAGACAAATATACAGTGGAATTCCCTATTTAAGACCCCCCCCCCCCCCGCCACCCCCCCCCCCCCACCCACACGTGTTAAGACTTCCCCCCTTTTAAGAGTTTGCTTTTCAGAATTTTCGGTTCATATAACCTCTTTCAATTGACCTCCATTTTAAGACTCCCTCCTTTTTAAGACCTGATTTTCTCACATTTTAGAAGGTCTTAAAAGGGGGGTTCCACTGTAAGAAGAACTGAATTCAATAAGAGGAGTTTGGTGTAAGAGTAGCGATGGGGCGGAATCTAGCGCATTAAAGGGTCATTTATTTTCGTGCAAACGATTCGGTTTACAATCTTAGATTTGTCCAGGCTTTTACATAGAAAAAAAACATCATCCCTCCATTCGAATACATACACTTTCTGTGCATAGTGGATTTGTTTGATGAATTAGGTTCTTTTGTGACACTAAAGTGACTCCGTGAAAACTATTTCATCCCAAATTCCCACTCGACACAGGATCAGGATCGGTACATTGCAGGTAGTACCTTTTTAGGTTATCGTCGCAACACAGAAAACAGTCAGGATGGTTGATTCTGGCTATTTGTCTAAGTGGAGGGATGACTTACTACACGTATGTAAAAGCTGGGGAAGGTGTGAGATGGCAAACCGAACTATTTTCAAGGAAAGGACAGTACCTTTGAGTACGAAAGAGATGTTACGGTCTTCCTTAATTGAGATCGAAGTTGACTTCGCGAAATCTTTTTAACTCAAATTCACTGCCAAAGCATCGTTCAGCGAGTTTCGTGAAGTAGACTTTGCCCTGTTAGTATCTCACTTGTTGTTGTTGTTGTTGTTGTTGTTGTTATTGTTGCTGTTGTTGTCCTTGTTGTGTTGTTGATCGCGTTCTTGTTGTTGTTGTTGTTGTTGTTGTTGTTATTGTTGCTGTTGTTGTCCTTGTTGTTGTTGTTGTTGTTGTTGTTGATCGCGTTCTTGTTGTTGTTCGCGATCTTGTTCTTGCTCTTGCTCTGGTTGTTTTATTAATATATTTAGAAATAAGAACATTAATTGTGAACGTGTTATAGCATGTTTTATTTGATTTGCCCTCTCTCTTTCGGTCTCTGCCTCTGTCTCTTCCTAGTTCTCTCTGTCTCTCGTTCTCCTCTGTCTCTTTCTCTCTGTCTCTCTGTCTCTGTCTATATATATATATTCATGCATTGCCGGTAGCTCAGAGGAGCAAACAGCAAGTGGTGTTATTGCAAGCAAATTACGAAACATCAGTTGTTGTTGACTTGTTGTTGTTATTGTTGTTGTTGTTGTTAGCCATTTGTCCTTTTGTTATTACATGATTGTATCGTAGATGCAAGGAGTGTTTTGATGTATGCTTGTTTCCACACCAGAACAAATTATTATTATTATTATTGTGATCATTTTTTATGCGCCTAATCTAGATATAGCCCTAGGCGCTTACATATTAATTTCTGCCGTTTGAAATGGAATTTTTTACAGACAGACAGACAAACAGACATTTTTTACACACAATATATAACGCATTCACATCGGCCAGTAAAGCTCAGTAGCCTATTAGGCGAGCATTCACCTTTCACGGCCTTTATTCCAAGTCAAACGGGTATTTGGTGGACATTTTATCTATGCCTATACAATTTTGCCAGGAAAGACCCTTTTGTCAATCGTGGGATCTTTAACGTGCACACCCCAATGTAGTGTACACGAAGGGACCTCGGTTTTTCGTCTCATCCGAAAGACTAGCACTTGAACCCACCACCTAGGTTAGGAAAGGGGGGGGGGAGAAAATTGCGGCCTGACCCAGGGTCGAACACGCAACCTCTCGCTTCCGAGCGCAAGTGCGTTACCACTCGGCCACCCAGTCCAGTGGCTTTTATGCTATATGGCGGATTAAATTCTTGTTGTTGTTCTTGTTCTATCAGTCTCTCTCTACATGCTTGTCGTCATAAAATTACCATACTCAAACGTCTAAGCATCTCGCTGTTACTAATTCAGTTCTTCTGTTCATATTGATAATGCAGATTAGTTTTGTTGTTCTTATCTCCAGCTTGACCAAGTCCATGTGTCGATTGACGTTTCCCCCTTGGGCGTAAGAAAGTCAATTACAGTAACTCATGAAAATAAGCTAGATCTTAAACTCAAATGTGGAAAGGGTTATTCTCCAGACCTGTTTACCAGGGGAAACCATGTTACAAAGGTCAGATGTCTTTAATTAACTAAGACATTTTAACATCGGCTTGATAAAAATTGATTTCATTAATAAATACTGGTTCCATTTTTGGCCTGCAGAGAAAGAATACAAATATGTTTGCACATTTTGTTCGTCTACATTCAGTGAATTACAATGGTTTTAAAGTACATCACATTTGTCATATGGAAACCCAAAGGTTGTGCCATGGATTTGAATACTGACAATTTGTTTTTTAAAGAACACAAAAATATGTACTTTTTGTTGTTGTTGAAAGTTTGTATCATCATCTAACTGACGTATTACCGAAAAAAGTGAAGAGAATACATTCTAGTTGTCATTTTATATACGTAATATTTGAGGAAGTCTTGATGCTGTATCGAATTTGCTTCTTCTTCACACAGCACAAGAATGGACAACCTGTGTCTGGCCTGTCTGAAAACACCGCCGCGTGAGGGGTTTTGCTGCCAGCGCGGTGAAGATAAAGAGGTAACATTTTCTCTGCCCGCGCGGCAGCAAGCTGGATGTCTCTGAACTGAATTTGGATGTTTATGACGTCCTGCCTTTTCAATTCTACTATACTCTATGATGTTGGTTGATAATTTATTCGCGACATACACTAACCAATATTTAGCTACATTTTTCGGTGTTTTTCCAGCTTGTTTATTCATTGACTTATCTACGTATTCTTGTTTAATTGTGTTGCATTCATAAGAACGCCATCAGCAGCATACACCAATGAGCAACAAAGCAATAATAAAATAAAAAGCTGGGGGTAAAACTATGACGTGCGGCGTTATTCTTAGATACCGTGTTACCAATAAGAACAAAAACATCATGCACATTATGCAATTACGTCAATTGATATTTGCATTCGAAACCAAATTGTGAAATTGGACAGAGATTGAGCCAGTCATTGTTCTACGAGATCACGCAAGAGCAATAAACACAGTTGGGATATGCGTCAACATTTAATGTTATGATTTGGCCCAAAATGCATATAACATTTTAGGTTACGGGCCAAATTGCCAAAGACCGTGTGTGTTTGTGTAAGTGTGTGTGTGTGTGTGTGTGTGTGTGTGTGTGTGTGCGTATGTATGTGTGTGTGTGTGTGTGTGTGTGTGTGTGTGTGTGTGTGTGTGTGTGTGTGAACGATAAAGGTTGTTTTTGTGTGTGTGTGTTTTTTTGTTGTTTTTGTTTTGTTTGGGGGGGGGGGGGTTAGTTTTTTGGGGGAGCAATTAGCCTAGAACCGTTCAAGATACACTTTTTGGGGGGTGGTTTACCAGATCATCCATGCGTGCATTGGTCAAACGATCCAACAGACCGCACCTCTTTGGCCGCGTGCTCAAGATACGATCTCCTTCTCCCATGGAACTTCACACTCACCTCTGCTGACCCCCTCCAATACATCATGTGGATCTTCCAGTTCTGTAGGTGTGATGAAGAGGTGGTCGCCATCTTGTCGTCTGGACACGTCCAGGCCACGCCAACCTACTCTAGACGAGTCCAAGTGATGTGGGAGGGCGGGATAGTGTTTAGGACAAACAAAAATATATGTTGGTTTAGGGTAACGTGACCCAAAAAGATAGGGTCGGTAGGCGAACATTTTTTTCACACGTCAGTTACGGGCTTTCAATCCCGAAGGCTATTTCCGAGTAGCTACGAACGTAAACAGAAGTTCCGATGTGTTGGGATGCTTATCGATTTGAGTTGTCGTTCGTGTCTCGCTGACCCAGTACACGGTAGCGCTGGAATGAGTGCAATCCGAGCTACGAACTTTGCCGATTGCAATCTAGAAATGATCGTCACTGCTGCAGGGTCAATGTGTGAATTGATAGGAAAGAGCGAAAAGAATTGCACTCAGCACTCGCTCAATCCATGCTGAGGCTCATAAACTCCCAGCCTGCAGAACATCATACAGACAGCAGTCTTTCTTTCCTCGCACCATTGGCGAATGGAACGCCCTCCCACCACAGGCAGTATCATCAGCCTCGGTGGAAGCCTTCAAAACCCAGATCTAGACACCATGCACTGCAGCAGAAGACCTCTTGTACACCAGAGTTCCCATTTAATTGCCAGAAACACATTCACAGATACTTCAATATGTTGTTACTGGACTCCGAGTGCCTTTTTAGTTTCTACAAAATAATAGCACTGATGATCTAACGAGTAACGTGATCATGTTCAGTTAGATCTAAGTTGTAACAGTGTACAGTCAGAATCACCAGCATCAGCGTGTGCCAGTATGCATGCGGTTTCATACGCGTGCATGCTTTTTAATTAGAGGGAGGGTGTATTTTAGTTTTACGACAAGAAAAAGAAGTTCTTTCCTTCAAAACATCCAAAATATCCGTATTAGATGTTGTCGTTGAACATGTGTTGCACACAGCAAACATTTTGAAATCTCCGAAGCTGCTTGCAAAGATGACGCAGAGATCTGTACAGTATCTCTGGATGACGCAAGGATAGTGTTCGACTCGGCTCTTTGACTTGGTAAACATCGGAACTTCCGATTACGTTCGTAGTTACTCGGAACCAGCCTTCGGGATTGAAAGCCCGCAACTGACGTGTGAAAAAAAATGTCGCGGCTTTTTATTTTATTAGATTGAGTCGATTTTAAAGGAGGTTACTTCCCTTAGTCTCGGTATGGTTCGCAAAATGTGCCAACAGTTTTTCGTTTTTTTGAGAAATAAAAAAAAGTGTTAGGGTCGGCGGGAAAAAATAGGGTCGATCGGGTAACTCTAAACCAACATATATTTTTGTTTGGCCTTAGCAAAGTGGCAGCTTCGGACTCTGGGAACTTTTCCATCGCCATCAGTTTCCGTAACATCACTTGGCGGAAACAAGTCGACGTACATGTCTTGGGTGAGTTTTGAGTTTGTCGATGGTGGTGCATTGTCGTGACGATCAAAATATTCAACCGGGTCAGTAGCAGCATGATAGTTATGCTACTAACCCGAAAAAGATCCTAAGTTCACAGCATGAAGGGAAAAAAGATTGTTTCAACAATGGGTCCCGCCGTACTGCATGGCAGCTCGCTTTCCCCAGTAACCTCACAGGACGATAGGATACCAATATCATTTCTTATTGTTCCGTCACGTGAATTTGTCACGTGACTCAAGTCTGCTCGATCCTTGTCAATTTTCAATGGAATCTAAGGGCAAAGTTTGGGCAAAGAATTTGACAGGTTGTACTGAATCTTAAACGAAATGAGGCAGAGTGTTGTCAAGATATCAAATAACCAAAGGGAAGTAATCGCTCTTTATGCATACGACATGTGTAATAGAGTAAGCGAGAGTTGTACGGAACCTATCTCCTGGCACCTGAGAGAATAACAAGCATTGAAATGAACAAGCGACTTTCATCCTGAGGCTACTCAGGGCAAGAAAATAACGTATACATTGATCTCATCGGTGAAAAAAATGAAGAAGCAGACATGGAATATACTTTATCGGTCTGACTGTCACACTCAGTCTTACCATGACGCCAGATTGTATTTTACGTCTGCCAGTGACGTCAGTCCGGATGTTTGTCATTGGATTTACTGGAGTGTAACGAAAACCGTAAGCCGGATGCTAACCAGACTCGCCGCGAAGTATATTTACGCTTCACCAATCAAACTCTCTCAGGATTCGACCCAGTGAATGAATTAGATCTGGCGTGCAAAGCCGCGAACGGACGATTTATGCAAATGTATGCAGATGTATGCATATACTTGTTTGGTGGATCTTTCTTGCTATCTTTACAAACACAGGGCAGTTTTATACCAAGCTAAATAAATTACATTGGGAGAATTACGCAGTGTACGTGCCATCACAAAATATTGTTTTTCCTCAGACGTTATAAATATTTGAGGTTAAAAAAAACATTTACAAAAATCATAACAGGACCAATCAAGAAGCATTACATTTGTGTTGGCATGGGAAGAGAGATATAAGAACATGTGTTTTACTTAGACACTAACAAAATATATACAATGTTTTGTTGTTTTTGGTTGAATTATTTGTGTAACCTAAAACCATAACTCTGCGAAATTAACCAAGTAAGGAAGAACATTGCCACTGTACAGAAAACAGCTAAGCTGTAGACTTACCTTCTGAACAATTCTTATCAGCCTTCACTTTCATGTTGCACAATCAAATACTTAACCCACCAGGCGGCCGCGGCCGGGATTCGAACCCTCGACCTTCCGATTAAGAGGCCGACGTCTTACCACCCCGCCACAGCTCCCGTCAATTCCGTTATCAAAACTTCCTTTTCCAAAGTCAAATAGAACAGGGTGGGGACTATATTTTTTCTCTACAAGAACATTTTTTAGCTCTTTTAATGACACCAATTTATTTACGCAGAAATGTACAGCTGTTCGAACTACATTATACTTAAGTACCCTATTCGGACTGTAGCCCACTCTTTCACGTAGTTGTTTATAAGACACAAAACGATCATTCTTACACACATCGCTCACATACAGTATACCGCGTCTTATCCAATTCGTAAAAAAAGAGTGGGTATCCTTGACAAACAATATAATTGTTGTTCTACAACAAACCAGAATACCGCAACACGGTGGCCTAGTGGTAAGGCGTCCGCCCAGTGAGCGGGAGGTCGTGGGTTCGAACCCCGGCCGGGTCATACCTACGACTTTAAAATTGGCAATCTAGTGGCTGCTCCGCCTGGCGTCTGGCATTATGGGGTTAGTGCTAGGACTGGTTGGTCCGGTGTCAGAATAATGTGATTGGGTGAGACATGAAGCCTGTGCTGCGACTTCTGTCTTGTGTGTGGCGCACGTTAAATGTCAAAGCATCACCGCCCTGATATCACCCTTCGTGGTGGACTGGGCGTTAAGCAAACAAACAAACAAACAAACAAACCAGAAACAGATTGATCACCGTTGACTTGATTATTATACAGGTTTTCAGTATGTATTCGCACAAATATTTTCCACGTTAGAGCCTACACAGATCATTCCTGTATTATACGATCAGGAAGGAAGGTATTTTTAAAGTTACAATGGTGCAATGTCAAACGTAAACATAAAATCCTACGGCAAGGTTGGGGGTCGGGACGGGGGAGGGGGTGTAGAGACGGGAGAGGGGGTGTAGAGCACAGATGTTATTTCAGGTCGGTACGTAGGATTTTTGAGTAGGGGGATCCCAGGGGATGTTGACAGAATAAACGGCTCCGAATTGGCACAACCCGGCCGCTTTCTCAGCGTGCCCTGCTGACTGGCTCGCTTGAAAATGACGTCATCAAAGTAACAAAGAATCAAGTGACACCGCGGCTCTTGTTTTTAGGCAAACGCGCTTTGTTGTCATCTGCTCTCTGACGTTGATTTTGAATCTCTGTGCACCAAGGAAAGCGAATTAATGAGATCCTAACTTACGATTGATTTTCTTCTGCTCATATGACGCGAAGTCACCGAGACAGAATTGTTAGCAGGGGCGGATCCAGGGGGGGTTTCCGGGGTCCCCCCCCCCCCCCCTAGCCTTAAAATGTATTTTTTTAAAGAGAAAAAACCCACCACAAAATGAAAATAAAGACAAACTTATGGCTCAGATTGCACCAGATTGCTCCATTTTCCTTGATTTTTTATCAAAATTTTCCGATGGGGGGGGGGGGGGGGGGGAGATACCCCCGGAGCCCCCTAGGAGCCGGCCTAAGTAGTTGGGTAATTTGTTGGCTCAGGTTACACCAGATCGGTCAATTGTCCTTGTTTTGATCTAAATTTGTCTTCTTAAATTTAATTTTTAGAAGGTGTATAAGAGGAAGTTTCTTGGCTCAGATTGCACCAGTTTGCTCCATTTTCCTTGTTTTTATCAAAAATGTTCCAGGGGGGGGGGGGGCATGCCCCCGGACCCCCCATAGGAGGTTCGAACGCTTCACGCCCTCAACTAGTCGCTTCGCGTCGTCGAATTGTCTCTAAAAAAAAAATTGGAAACCCCCCTCCCCCCGTAAAAATGATGTAATTCCGCCCCTGCTTAGTATGACGTCTTCTCTACCTTTAATCTTATTCATGACGTCAGAGATGACACTTTGAAATACATGGTCAAGAAGAGAAGTCTTGGTTTGTCAGTCGTTGTCTTTTGTCATTAAGTAGCGGAAACGCATGTCCAGCGTGGTCAATCGGGTGAGAATCTTTGTGAGAATATTTCAACCTTAAATATGTATGTATCGATTGAACAATGGATTTCCCTTCTTTGAGCCATGTGACGTCAGAGGCCGACAAAAAATCATATTAAGTCGGCCAGCCGAGACTACAAAATAGTGCATGTTTGTGTGTGTTCAATCATAAAAACGAAAAGGAATTCTAACCAGAATCGATCGATACATGAATGATATTTGTATTTTTGACCAAAAAACGTTAGTCGACAGTCATTAGCGAGATTTAAGAAACAGCACGTTTCGTTTTGCAGCTCGTTTCGTTTGGTGAATGAGTCACCCCGCGAAACGGAACGTGTAACGAGACGGCATAGGCCGCAGACAAGATTTAGATGTATTCACGTTTCGTTTCGGAATGAAAGGCCGGGCATGGCAGGATATGATCCGCTGACTGGGCATGGCATAATTTCAACTCCACGAGTCAATAAAGGATTGACATACTCGCATTGCACGCACAAGAGCTTCACATTTTTCAATTCATGCACCTGATCACATACGAAGCCAGAATAAAAATTCGATGCGATGACCTACTTCTGCTTCGCCATTTGCTTTCTCACCATGAAGTTGGATAAATGTACCAGGATCAGCACCCTTCAAAATATTTCAGTTCACAACAGTTGTCTACCTCCAATGAACACATTCTCAGCGCTGAAAGACTGTGAAAGGGTTGATGAATCTAGCAATGCATAAAATGGCCAACAAATAAAACTGTTAGTGTGCAAAAATACTCACAAAAGTTGACGAAATATTGTTCGTTTTTTGGGGGTGGAAAACGTGACTGCGTTTTGACGTTCCACGTTCCGTTTCAGTTGACCTTCACCTTTCCAGCGAGAGACCCCCGA
>NC_090257.1:21762493-21769993 GCF_037325665.1 Littorina saxatilis
CCAGCTCTGGCAGACCTTGAATCTTCTATCGCTCTCTGTACATGATATTCCTTGTGAGCTTGTTTCCGTGACACACTTGGTCGTGTAAAGGAAAAATGAAAACTCTGAAACCTATCGTTTTCCGGAGATCAGATTTCATTAAGATTTTAATTGTTCTTTCTGTGACGAGCTAGATCAATTTCCCGTTGTACTGCACGTGTAAAGCAAAAGAAAATTGTGAGACTTTCTGTGGTTTTGTTTCTCAGAGATCTGTATTGTTGCTGTTGTTAATATAAGATTATTATATTTAAGATTGTAAGGCGCTCAGAACTATTTTAAGATTTGCGCCCTATAAATACCCTTATTATTATTATCATTATTAAGGTTTTAATTTTAACTTTTTTTCTGTGACGACCTAGATCCAGCTCCCGTTGTGCTGCACGTGCTACAGCGAGCTGACGCTGCGTATGGCAACAGCACGGGCGAGTGGAAAGTGCATCTCACATGTCGTGTCTTCAAGGATGCAGTCGTCTGGAAAGTGAGTACAACATTGGATTTTGTCGTAGATTAATGTATTATTTGTTGTTGCTCTAATTTGTTGTAGTCTTCTGGTAAGGAATGGAGGACTATGTTGATGTAGTTGTTGTTTTAGTTTTTGTTGTTGATGATGATGATGATAATGATGATGATGATGATGATGATGATGATGATAATGATGATGATGATGATGTTATTGCTGCTTTGGGTTTTGTGCACAGGCATGTTTGTATTCTCTCTCTCTCTCTCTCTCTCTCTCTCTCTCTCTCTCTCTCTCTCTCTCTCTCTCTCTCTCTCTCTCTCTCTTAGTAATTAGGCCCTAATATTCTCCAAATTTGAATTTCTGGGGAGAATGATACCTGCAACATAACTACAAAATTGAAAATGCTCGAAACTTCAAGAAAACTCTGGACTAGTCTGAGATTTGAACATCCTCTGTGTGCCTATGTACTGCAACAAGTTCAGTCGAATGTTTCAAATATCTATTTTTCTGTATGTTTTTCTGCTTCAGACATTAGAGTAAAAACAGCAACAGTTTTAGCCACACCTCTCAAAGATCGAAAGTCTTTGAATTTGACCGAACGCTTCACTTTCTTTCAAATCTGTTTCTCTTTAGATCCCAGGAGAAGATGAGGTCAACGCCTCCCACCCTCAAAATGGAGCATTCCATCTCTTTCTCTTCAACCACCCACCGGGAGGAAACTCCACCTGCTCTCTCCCTTCTCAACCAAGCTGTCAATCATCGCACGCTGTCCAATCAGACGCCGCCACGTTCGTCCTTGATGAGTGACCTTAACCTTGCTGGAAGCGCAGAAGAAGGCCCAGCAGAGGGAGCAGGAGCAGGTGTAGGCGGACAATGACAAGCTCCGCTCCGACATGAAGAGTCTTCAGGACCAGACGGGTATGACAACTTTGAACCAATTGCAGAACACGCTGCGATCTTTTGAGGCTCAGATACCTAGGTACG
Source organism: Littorina saxatilis (assembly GCF_037325665.1). NCBI lineage: Eukaryota > Metazoa > Mollusca > Gastropoda > Littorinimorpha > Littorinidae > Littorina > Littorina saxatilis. The sequence goes on from NC_090257.1 coordinate 21,763,977, forward strand.
CGCTGAGAGGCTCATGCAGTTCTTCCTGCAAAAACAGCTCTGCTCACTATCTCATACTTATCTGCACAGCTTTTCACATGGAATTAGAAACTTGCATCGGTCTCGGATATCAAGATCTGCCGAAGAGACGATACAAAACATGGTGAACAACCAAACAAACAACCAACATGGGATTAGACCATCATTATTAGATTTTTGATTCACAAACAAAACGTTCCCGCTTTGCTCACAAAGTAATAAGAATGTTAGATTTGTTTTGAATTTTTTTTCTTCCCGTCTTTACACCTGTTCCTTGTCCCGTTGTGCTCTCACACCGCCCCATGCCTGTATTCACCGCTCTATCCACATCTGAATTTCGTTCCGCTGCCAGACTTGTCGATTTTACAGACAAGAATGTTAGATTTTAACATGTGTCGAAGTTGAGGGTCTCATCCCTTGCCCGGGCAGAACTGATATGATAAGCCGAATCATCTACAGCTTTTTCACATGCCTCTTCTTTCGCGAAACAGTCGTATGCAACCGTCTGCGGGTTCTGCTATAGGGTTGTTCGATCGCCTCCGTCATCGTTAAGTTAAATTCAACGGCGGTTATATGCCACTTGGGTCCAGTGTTGTTGTTGTTGTTGTTGTTGTTGTTGTTGTTGTTGTTTGTTTTGTTTTTCCGCCCAATGAATGTATTACACTAGTTACTTCACTTCCCACAGAAAGCTTTTATATTTTTTGTTTCATCTCATTTCAGCCAATGCATCGGTGCATGTCGGCTTTCACGCCGTCATGGAAAACGCAACCCAAGTCCCGGTAGACCGAGTCGTCAAGCCTTGGCGAACCCTAACCAACAAGGGTCTCGGATTCAAGGAGACTTCGGGCGAGTACTTCGCCCCTGTGGAAAGATTTTACTTCTTTGCGGCCACGGCTGGCCCGGTGGCTCCGAACGGAACAGAGAACTACATTACTTCAAGTTTAAGCTTACACAATTCACAGCTAAATAACACGCAAAATAAAAGTGCATGCAGGCACAGCAAACAGTGATCTTAAGTAAACAACAAAAGGAAACAAAACACAAACAAACAAAAACAACATCATTACTTACTAGAGAACTTATCAATAGGAATAAACTCTGTAATCATTATGGTCACATGCAAATAATACAACTATTAATATTGAGGCAAAAACAAACAAACAAAAAGCATAAGAACAACAACAAAATACAACCAATTAAACATGAGGATCATCTTACTAAAATGTTCATAATAGAATTAACAAACTTAGCTAACTTAGCCAACATATTGTTTGTTTTAATATTCATTAGAGCGTTATATTTTATAACATTTGCGTGATGCTGGAAATAATTTCCAATATACTTTTTTCGTTCCTGCACAATACTAACTTAATTATTGACCATTAACAAAATAATGAAAGTCATCTCCTATATCTCACCACTTCCACACAACTTACAAACCCCTTCGTCCCTTGGGATGTTCAAAAAAGGTTCTTGCGAATCTGAAACTGATGCAGGAGAGAGTTGGATTCGTTGCTACGACTTGGGTTGAGGATTATCAGGACAACTGCATGGTCGTTGTCTATGAATTGTTTTAAATGCTTGTATGTAATTTTTCACGAGAAAACTTTTTATATGTAAAATGTTAAATTTTAAGGTCTAATGTAAAGCGCCATGAGACTGCCATTTGGCGGTGAACAGCGCGCGCTACAAAAGAATGTTTTATTATTATCATTATTATTATTATTATTATTATTATTATTATTATTATTATTATTATTATTATTATTATTATTATTTGCATATGAGCCTGTCACGCTACGATGCTTCTGACGGTTGGGCAAAAGGCGTGACTGGGTGGCCAACAGCCTGGCTATTTTGATCATCACACCACGGGGCTTCCTTATCCAGACACGTTTGTAAACTGTTTGGAATTCGCTTGGTATATTCTTCCTAGTTAAATTTAAACAACATTTGTATTCAAAATACATGACATGAAACAATTGACAGTATGTAACTGGGACACGAGCTCAAGTAAGATTAAAACTCCTTGACACGTAGGGTTTCGATTTAGCTTTTATGTTCCATTCGGGTGACGTTTCTAATTTTGTTTATTAAAATTGGTTTAATTTAAATACGTGTAATGTTAAACTTGTGGGGGTCCTGATTTGGCCTATATGGTCCGCTGGACCCAAAAAGCAACAACTAACTAACTAACTCAAGTAAGAGCTTATTATACGTGACCGACACAATCTAACATCACACTCTCTATGATGGTGAACATGACAATAGTAAACCAGAAGAACACTTATATTCTTCTTGCTCAGCGTTCCCGTATAATTGATTTTGCTGACGATGGCGCTATTTTGTTTGACTCTTAGATAGAAGAATGTTCGCTGTTTTGGGGGTGTTCTCTTCGTTGGTTTCTTTTGTCTGAGTTGTGTTTGGTGTTACTATTGGTCTGTTTGTTTACTCACCATAAGGGATGTGTTGTTTATAGAGAGATTAGATATATAAGCTAGGGATAAGCTATATAGGTCTTTTCTCTTTATATCACCTGTTATTTCGACGCAGTCAAATCTCCAACGCGACAGAACAATCGGTACGACGATTGTGGCCGCCTAACGGATAAAGATTAAGATAAACGAACATCTGTTCATGTGCTAGGTAGCTACAGGCAGACATACACACACAAAACAACTTCACCTATCAACTATTATTCCATTACCACCACCCCCTTACACCCAAATAAGCATTCAATCTCAGAACCGGAAGTAGAAAAGACCAACGCGAACCGAACACTGACCGAAAATCTCAGCCCCATAATGCATTCTGGCATATAGATCCGACCAAGACAAGTCCGGTCTCAACCCAGCACCAACACAAACGCACAGGAAACACGGCGAGAAGTTCCAGAAGATTACTGCTGTCCAGACAGGGCGTTCATTGGTCAGCCAGAATCATGGGGACCGAGATAATTGGTTTACTGGCCGAGTCTACGCCAGCAGACGGACTCTTCTGTCACAGAGAATAGAAAAGTAGGACGTGTCCGAGTGGAGAAAGGGAAATACTTTGTGTGAAAGAGTGGTGTCCCTTCCCCTTGGTTCTGTTCGTGGAGTGTTTTTGTCTTGGTTGAAGAAACGGAAGGATTTTAAGGAGAGAGAGGTGGAAGAGAGAGAGAGAGAGAGAGAGAGAGAGAGAGAGAGAGAGAGAGAGAGAGAGAGAGAGAGAGAGAGAGAGAGAGAGAGAGAGATTGTGTGTGTGTGTGTGTGTGTGTTTGTGAGAGAGAGAGATTGTGTGTGTGTGTGTGTGTGTGTGAATGTGTGTGTGTGTGTGAGAGAGACAGGCAGACAGACAGACAGACAGACATACAGATTGTGTGTGTGCACGGGTGTGAGAGAGACACAGACTGACAGACAGACAGAGAGAGAGAGAGACATAGAGACAGACAGAGAGAGACAGAGTCAAACAATAATGGAGGGAACATAAAACCAGCAAAAAGGGTTATAAGGTACAGTGAAGGATTCGTCTGAGACTCGATTTAATTTGTTAGAATTTTTTATGTAAGTCTGGGACAGGGGGAATAGCCGAGAGACTAGTTTGTCTGGAAATTGGATGGGGGTATAGGGATATTGTAGAGAGGACTCGAAATGCGAATTCAATTTAGTGTCCTCCGAAACCATTTCGCGAGTGCATCTTAAGCCCTGTCGCGGCCTCCCTCTTTTGATTTTTCATTGATTTGTAATCTTGGAGAATTAGATTGCTCTGTTTTTCTGGGTTTTTTGTTCTTCTTGTAAAAGTACATTCTCATGATGAAATTATGTTTGATACTTCTTCTTCTTGGTCTTCTTCTTCTGCGTTCGTGGGCTGAAACTCCCACGTACACTCGTGTTTTTTGCACACGAGTGGACTTTTACGTGTATGACCGTTTTGATACTTATTTCCTTATCGTTTCCGTAAGTGTGGAATATAGATATTGAAACACCCTAAAAAGTTTTAAAAAAAACAGCCAGAATGTCTCGGCTATAATAAAATACCAAACGTTCGCCCTGAAGGGCTTCTTCCAGGCGTCATAGACCAAGCGTCTTTGGTAACAACAAGTTTATATTTGCATAATTCTAAGAACTTCTTTTTTTTCAAACATAGACCTGTTTACTTGGTACCTATGAGTGTAATGTCGGTTCATATACTTCGCCAGAAAAAAAAGTAGGTAACTTCCTTTTTCAAACTTCTATAATGTCCTCGTCCAGCCGAACGTGGTTTACTTAAGTTAAGCCAGGGGATTTCTTTTTTACCTTCAAAATGCGTGTTTTTGAAAGAAGTTGTTTGTTTCTAACTTCAGATCTTTCGTTACTTCAAGACGTGTTTGTTTTTATTGATTTCTCATGTGTCTTTCAGATTAGCATCAGTCGGCAGGGATGATGTTGTGCGCACACATTCGGAAAACCGGCAGAACTTGTTTTTCAAATCGTCGTAAACATTGCCGTCATTTGGCCGAACTGTCCACTTTATTACATTTAGTCAAGTTTTGACTAAATGTTTTAACATAGAGGGGGAATCGAGACGAGGGTCGTGGTGTGTGTGTGTGTGTGTGTGTGTGTGTGTGTGTGTGTGTGTGTCTGTGTGTGTGTCTGTGTGTGTGTGTGTGTAGAGCAATTCAGAGTAAACTACTGGACCGATCTTCATGAAACTTAACATGAGAGTTCCTGGGAATGATATCCCCAGACGGTTTTTTTCTCATTTTTTCGATAAATGTATTTGATGACGTCATATCCGGCTTTTTGTAAAAGTTGAGGCGGCACTGTCACAATCATTTTTTTAATTAAATTGATTGACATTTTAGCCAAGCTATCTTCGATGAAGGTCGGACTTTGGTATTGCATTTCAGCCTGGCGATTTTTCATCATTTTCTGATTCCAAAAACATATACATATGTTATATTCGAATTAAAAACAAGCTCTGAAAATTAAAAATATAAAAATTATGATTAAAATAAATTTTCCGAAATCGATTTTAAAACAATTTCATCTTATTCCTTGTGGGTTCCTGCTTCCAAAAACATATAGATGTGATATGTTTGGATTTAAAAGAAGCTCAGAAAGTTAAAAAGAATAGAGATACAGAACAGCTTGATATCCTGCTCAGCGTAACCACTACCGCGCTTTTCTGACTTGTCAATTTCACTGCCATTGCCAAGAGCGGTGGACTTGACGATGCTACGAGTACAAACGGTCTTGGTGACAAAGTGCAGTGCGTTCAGTTTCATTCTGTGAGTTTGACAGCTTGACTAAATGTTGTATTTTCGCCTTACGCGACTTGTTTCTTATTTCAGTGGGGAAAAGCTGACACCAAGGACTCATTTCCTTTTTCGAAATCTAAATGCCAAATTTAGAAGCAAATAAATCCAACTTATAGTACGTAACCCAGACTTGAAACACAATCCCACCACATCTGTGTGCTATTAGTAGCCGATGTTTATGGTATTATTTTTTCCCCAGAAAATAGTAACTGCTTGTTAGATATAGCCTATCTACTATATCAGTCTGGGAGCGCTGAAGAGAGTATTCATTGTTTATGGATGAGACTATTGTGTAGGTCATCTTGTGAAAATAGCACAGTATTATGTCAGGGCGAGAAAGAAATCATCTTGTCATGATCGATCTGATACTGCGTATTTGTTTGCGCCCCCTCTCTCTCTCTCTCTCTCTCTCTCTCTCTCGCTCGCCTTCCTACCCTTTTCTGCTTTCTCCTTGCCTTTCTTTTGGTTTTATTTGATTTCGTTTTGACTGTTTACACTAGTATATGTCAGTACGAGCTGCAACGTCTGATTTTCCGTGTAATCGTAAACAGAAACAAAGCAAGTTAAATTCTTAATTTGACACATTTTCGTTCGTAGCTTTGTTTGTTGAAGAATTTGTTTTTCACTTTCACTCCAGTAAGAAATGGAGAGAATGGATATAACTTAATAGTGTATGCGCATGGAATTTATTTCTATCATACGAAGGTTGTTAAGTAGCAGA
>NC_090257.1:21772493-21800398 GCF_037325665.1 Littorina saxatilis
TCAACATCATTACCCAGACTGTCAGATAAAAGGACAGAGCTGAAGGGGCGAGAGCCGGTGTAACACGAAATTTTTACTCCACGAAAAATTTACTCCGGAGTAAATATTTCGTACGAAATTCTTACTCTGAGTACACTTTTCGTACGAGAAAAGAACTCCCCAAGGCACGAAAAAATTACTCCCTCCACGAAATGTTTACTCCCCATTTTTTACTTCCAGTAAAAAATCTCGTACGCGACAATGGGATGCGGGCGAAGGGATAATGCCAATATGTGATCTCGCGCAAACGAATGTCGCGCTAGCCTCCCTCCACTCCTTCCACCACCAAGACTAACAGGGGACAAGGGAGTCAAAATTTCGTACACCTGGCATGGGAAGTTAAATTGCTCGTGTTAGGGTGAAGTAATTTATTCGTTTTTTATTCGTCAGGGGAGTAACATTTGTGTACGAAATGTTAACTCGGAACTCACCTGTCGTGGGGAGTAATTTTCTCGTGTAATGGGGGAGTGCTTTTTTCGTAAAGGGAGTAACATTTTCGTACGAAATTTTTACTCCGGAGTAAAAATCTCGTGGGAGTAATTTTCTCGTGTTACACCGGCGGGAAATAAAGTGAACTGTTACTTGTCATGAGGGAAACAGAGGACTTTCAAAGGGGTAAGAGAATGTCGTGAGGTCATCAAATCAGTTGCCACACATCAATACTGAAATCACGTAACGAGGCCTATGACGTAGGCACACACTGTGCAAATCGGAAAGCTTTGGAAATCAGCATTGCACACTTTACACCGTCTTTGTGTTTACTATTTCGTCAGTGATACGAAAAACACCGTCATATTAATAAGTAGGGTGGCTGGATCCCGCGCCGACTATCAGAGAGAAAATGTAAGTTTTACGCCCTCACGGCAAAGCCATTCGGGGCATATTTCACGGGAAAACCCGGCTTTGTATGAAAATAAAAAATAAAAAGCGGGGGGGGGGGGGGGGGGGGATGTAGACAGCTGGCTGCCGGCTGCTAGAGGAGACCTGAAATGGGCTAGGGACCGGGTTGGGTCGTCTTGGGTCAGTGCTGAAATGGTTACTTTATTGGCTGTTGGCCAAACGGACACCCGGGCTTCATATTTTTGCATGCATGTATTCGTGTTTCCAAGGCCTGAGACTTTTGCTGTGATCCTGGGATCTTTATCGTGCGCATATGTGCACACGGGGGTGTTCGGACACCGAGGAGAGTCTGCACAAAGTTGACTCTGGGACACACATCCCGCGCCGAACTTGGGGGCCGACTATCAAAAGAATTGTTCGAATTTAAACGAATGAAGAATCACCGTTTTAAGGGAGAGTGCAGGGTCTGGAGCGTACGTTTGAGAGTGCTTTCAGAGACTTTTTCCAAGAGACATTTTGACATGTAACTTGAAAAAAGCGTTTCTAGAAGAAGTAGAATGCAGCATTTTCTAAGCTTCGTTCAGTGCCAGAGGGCAGTCGACCTCGATGGCTTGCGCAAACGGTTCCAAGGAGACTTCATCATCAGTCTGTCAGATAAAAGAACAGAGATATGAAGGCAACGGCTGACGATGAAGTCAAAGCATCCCGCTGTCACATGTGAAGACCCAAGAGACAGAGGACCATCAAGAGAGAAGAGAATGTCGAGGGGGAGGGGGGGTGGTCATCAAATCATGTGCCACGGATCTCTACTGATCCACTCAAATTACCACCCTGAAGAAGTCAGCGACAGGCTGCCGAACATTTGATGAAGAATTTACCATAACTGGTTTCTGTTGTGTTTGTTTTTGTTTTTATCCACATAAAAACTCAATCGTGTTAGGAAGCTGCATTGGGTCAAACTGGTACGGTAAAACCACAGGCTGTCTGAAAAATGGTCCGTATTCCACTTGTCTTCTTCGCTGCACGAGCTGGCCGTGTTTGTTGTTCCAGTCTTGTGACGTAGCACACGTATGTGCACAAGGTCGTGATCCAAGACTGCGCGCGCTGCAGAACGATTCAGAACAGCCCCCAAAAAGTGTAAAGTATACTTTGTTGGCTTCTGTGTTAATTTGTATCCATGCAGTTGTGGCTTATGAAGTATGAGTGTCATCAAATCAAAAGTGACCCTAAACCTTGGACTTTTCCTGTAAGTTCTTTTGTCTACGGACGGCCGATTACTCAGGGGAGTCAAAAACAAAAACCGCGCCGACTGTTAAGAGAACCGTGGGAATTTAAATGAACTAGTAAATACAAGTTACTTTTGTCGTGCAAAAATGCATGTATACGACCACAAAACTGTAACGATCTGCAACGAAATCCTTCTTCCAATTACATTGAACGCAAATACTGATTCACACATAAAACAAATTTGAGAACCCATAGAATAAGTCTTGCTGGAACGATTCCGAAGAAGCTACAAATTGAATTCATCATCAGTCTGTGGGATAAAAGAGCAGAAAGTCAGAAGTTGATGCAGAAAGCGCACGAAGCTCTCCCTTGTCAAGAAGAGACAGATCAGAGGACCTTCAAAGGGCAAAGAGAATGTCGAGGGGTGGGGGTCAGCAAATCATCTGTCACACATGTGATCGACCCAGCACAGTAAGACTCGCAAGGGAGCCACAGTTTGCACGTGCCAAATCTGTATACTCTGGCACTCGTCATTGCAATCGCTGCATCGTCTTTGCGTTTGGACTGTTTCGCCGGTTCGGAGAGAAAACATTGTTGTACTGATGCGTGCGAAACCTGCGCGCTCAGACTGTCAAGAGAACTCTTACAATTTAAATGAATTAGAAACAGCCCAATTATGGGAGTTTACTGGGTTTGACATTTTGGCCAGCATCTCTCAGTGAAAGTGTTCTGATGGTCCTATACCCAGACACATGTCAAAATCATAAAGGCGTGTCTGGAAGTACAGTGTGTTTCCTGAGGTGTGGACAGCGCCAGAAGACACTGCATTCAAAGGGTTGCTCGAACCTTTCCATGACGGGCGCAGTGGCCCAGCGGATAAGACACCGGCCTCCCAAGCGAAAGGTCGTGGGTTCGAATCCCGGCCGAACACAAAAATACCCAGTATGATTCCCCCTGAAAACGGTGTATGGCTGGGTAAAAACGGTCATACATGTACAAACCCACTCGTGCAAAAAACACAGGTGTACGTGGGAGTTTAAGCCCATGAACAAAGAAAGTTTCTGACGATGAACAAAGAAGAAGAAGACGAAGACGAAGAAGAAGAAGAAGAAGAAGAAGAAGAAGAAGAAGAAGAAGAAGAAGAAGAAGAAGAAGAAGAAGAAACTTTCCTAAAAAGCTTCAAACACATCTCCAGTCTGTCAGAAATAAGAACTTAGATGAAAACACGAGAGCTGGCAAAGTAGAGAACTCTTGGAACTGCCACTTGTCAAGAAGAGAGAGAGAGAGAGAGAGAGAGAGAGAGAGAGAGAGAGAGAGAGAGAGAGAGAGAGAGAGAGAGAGAGAGAGAGAGAGAGAGGGGGGCTTTCAAGGGGCACAGACAATATTGAAGGGATCATCAAATCCTCTGTCACACATCTATATTGACCCAGAACTGCGGGGCCTGTGGGGAAGCCATTATGTGCACGTGCAATTCGTAAAACTCTGGCACTTGTCATTGCAGCCGTTGCATCTGGGTCTGGGTTTAACTTTAGCCGCTAATGCATGGATGACAGTTTAATGCATTATTACGGTGTCTGAAATCCGCGCCAGATTTATTTCTGAGCGACAGCACACAGAGAATGTTAAAAGTGTTGTTTTACTAGCAGTCAGGGCCCGGCTTCACCCAGGTGTTTCTAATCTCCCCTCTCTCAGAAACTTCGAAAATGGTAATAAGTATACGAATAGATGAAAGTGTGTGCTCATAATTCTGGGGAACAATGTAAAAGTATTACCATCAACTAACTTTTTTGTGCTGAAAAATCATGTTGACATAAGTTATCTCCCTTCCTCGGGAACATTCTAGATACTTGAGCAGCAGGGCAAACTTCGACTCGAGAAACTAAAACCCAGGTGCACATCTGTGGCTCCAAGGCAGTGTGCATCTATATATATATACGACTAGTGTCTGTGTGTCTGTGTGTCTGTGTGTCTGTGTGTCTGTGCGCGATGCGCGGCCAAGGTTCTCGATGGATCTGTTTCAAATTTGGTGATCATATTCAGGTACACCCTGGACACAACCTGGTCGATGAGATATTTCAACACGTGTTCTCAGCGCGCAGCGCGGAACCGATTTTGGTTCCACCTCAGCTATTTTGGTTCCACCTCAGCTTACCCGGGCCCCCATACCGACACACCATAGCCGCTACACCACATCACAACGCCAAAGTTCTCGGTGGTTCTTTTTCAAATTTGGACACCGTATTCAGCTACACCCCGGACACAATATCATAGATGAGATATTTCAACACGTGCTATCAGCGCGCAGCGCTAAACTCATGTTCGTTTTTGTGTTTATTTCACCATTATAAGTAACTCTTCCTTATCTTCTCCAGTGTTTGGCGTTTATCTCCCTTCCTTCGTGTGGCTTTCCCGTTCAGTTGTAAGTTACTATTTATTTTTAGAATGTCACTGCGCTGTCCAGAACGCTTCCCTTGCACCCGTAAGTTGTTCTTACTGTCAAAGTGAAAAGGTCGAATCAATTTATAGCCACGCGAAAAATACACTCTCACCTATCTCTATATATTTATAGATACAGATATGCATATATATATACGGCTTCTCTGTGTGTGTGTGTGTTTGTGTGTGTGTGTAGGCAAAAACCTATGTATTATAGAGTTCTGTTTGTGATGGGGTCTAGCGGCTTTTGTCTGTCTGCATGTTCTGGCATGTGAGAAGCCACAGCAGATAATATAGGGCTAAGAAATAAGCTCTAAAATTCTCAATCCCGTTTGACAGGACTTCGCCTTTCAAAGGTGATTGTGGTGAACCGCCACGCTGTCTGTCTCTGTCGCGCCGTTCACCCCAAATTCCCGTTTCTGAGAGTGACTATTTTTAGAATGTCACTGCGCTGTCCAGAACGCTTCCCTTGCACCCGTAAGTTGTTCTTACTGTCGAAGTGAAAAGGTCGAATCAATTTATAGCCACGCGAAAAATACACTCTCACCTATCTCTATATATTTATAGATACAGATATGCATATATATATACGGCTTCTCTGTGTGTGTGTGTGTGTGTTTGTGTGTGTGTGTAGGCAAAAACCTATGTATTATAGAGTTCTGTTTGTGATGGGGTCTAGCGGCTTTTGTCTGTCTGTATGTTCTGGCATTTGAGAAGCCACAGCAGATAATATAGGGCTAAGAAATAAGCTCTAAAATTCTCAATCCCGTTTGACAGGACTTCGCCTGCAGAGGTGATTGTGATGAACCGCCACGCTGTCTGTCTCTGTCTCGCGATTCACCCCGGCGAAGCCGGGTATTCCTCTAGTATATATATATATACGACTAGTGTCTGTCTGTCTGTCTGTCTGTCTGTTCGCGATGCACGGCCAAAGTTCTCGGTGGATCTTTTTCAAATTTGGACACCGTATTCAGCTACACCCCGGACACAACCTCATCGATGAGATATTTCAACACGTGCTCTCAGCGCGCAGCGCTGTGCGCGCTGAACCGATTTTGTTGTTTTTGTTTTTTGTTTTGTCGGGATCCACTACCAGTAACTCTTCCTTATCTTCTCCAGTGTTTTCAGCCGCGATTATCTCCCTTCCTCCGTGTGGCGTCAATCCATATTCCCGTTACTACGTTACTATTTTTAGAAGGTCACTGCACGTTACTATTTTTAGAAGGTCTCCAGTGTTTTGCGCGTTTATCTCCTTTCCTTCGTGCGCCGGCGAAGCCGGCGTACACCCGGCAAAGCCGGGTCCCAGGCGCAGCCTGGTATTCGGCTCTACTTCTTCCCGGCGAAGCGGGTAATCATCTAGTTCACAATATCTTGTGATTACCTGTTGCCATCTCTGAGGTACGGCGACCACATCTGTCCAGATAGTAGATATATATATGGGTATGCGTAGGTGTCTCAAGCTTGTTCTGAGTGAACACTATCTATGGTTATTCAAAGGTCTTGACTGATAAATAAGGCCAGATAGAGTCTGAAACCTGTATATTTTTCAACGACAAATACCAAATACAATTGTAGAATTACCTTCCTTGCCCTGAAGGCTAAAATGTAAATCGCGATCCCACCCAGGCTCTCACAAACGATAAGAGCACCATTCCACTTGGAGTCACAACACTAGTCATCAGGCTGGATGTTTTTTGTGTAGAATAGGAATCTGTTTGTATGTGTGCTAAATTATAATTTGTGTGTGTGTGTGTGTGTGTGTGCGTGTGTGTGTGTTAGTGCGTGTGTGTGTGTTAGTGCGTGTGTGTGTGTTAGTGTGTGTGTGTGTGTGTGTGTGCGCGCGCGTGCGTACGTGTACGTACGCGGGCGTATGCCTGTGTGCGTGTATCGTGTGCGTGCACGCACGTATGCAAACGTGCGCGGTATATCTGTGTGTCCGTCCGCCTGTCAGTTTGTCTGCATGTTTGAACAATCCTTGACTTTCGTTCTGCAACTGTTTTTGAACTGCAATCACCAAAGAAGGGCTTTGAAGTAATGTGCTAAATCATAATGTGTGTGTGCGTGTGTGTGTTAGTGTGCGTGTGTGTGTGTGTGTGTGTGCGCGTGTGTGCGTGCGTACGTGGGTGTATGCCCGTATGCAAACGTGCGCGGTATATCTGTGTGTCCGTCCGCCTGTTAGTTTGTCTGAATGTTTGAACACTCCTTGACTTTCGTTCTGCAACTGTTTTTGAACTGCAATCACAAAAGGAGGGCTTTGAAGCCTTTGGACAGCGAGTAGGGTCAACACTTCGTCTCGAAAACACCTTCCTTGCCTTCCTGGACTGTGAGGAGTTTCTGTCGTTCGTTTGAAATAGAAGCCCTACTGAGATGATTCTCTTTCAGCATCTAACACTCTCATCTCTGCCTCTTCCTCCCTCTCCCCCCCTCTCTCTCTCTCTCTCTCTCTCCCTCTCTGTCCCTCTCTCTCTGTCCCTCCTCTCTCTCCCTCTCTGTCCCTCTCTCTGTGTCCCTCCTCTCTCTCTCTCTCTCTCTCTCTCTCTCCCTCTCTCTCTCTCTCTCTCCCTCTCTGTCCCTCTCTCTCTGTCCCTCCTCTCTCTCCCTATCTCTCTCCCTCTCTCTCCCCCTCTCTCTCTCTCTCCCCCTCTCTCCCATAATCTGTCAAGTACCAGGCCTTCCTTCTGCCTTTGGACTTGTCCAACAACTATCAACACATTGTGGGAAGGGGAACCTACAATCACATCGCCATCGAAGCAGTTGAGGCACACAGTACAGAAGACTCGCAGAAATATCAATTCTCTATCGCCCCCTTTCTGTTACCAAAGTTTTTGGTCTCATCGAGTCCCTTGCTAAAAAAACAAACAAGTCGCGTGAAGCGATATTACTAAATTCAGTCAACCCTTCAAACTCACACAGTGAAATTGACTGAACCGCTATTTGTTCACTAATACATACCCAATAGCTGTGTCAGTTTCATGTCGCCGCTCTGTCGCGTTTCCCCACAGAAACTGACAACCCACGTAGTATAGCACAGTACCGTATGGCGCGTTACGGGCAAAAGCGCTTTTCTGTATTCATATTTTTTCAGCTTCCTGAGCTTGTTTTTAATCCACACATAACATATCTATATGTTTTTGGAATCAGGAACTGATAGAGAATAGGATGTAATCATTTTTGAATGGATTACTCAAGTATCAATTTTAATCAGAATTTTCTTATTTTTAAATTTCTGAGCTTGTTATTTATCCAAATGTAACATATGTATATGTTTTTGGAATCAGCACATGTTACAGAATAAGGTATAATTATTTTTGAATCGATTTCTAAAATATAAATATATACATGTAATTACAATTTAAATATGAGCCTGTGCCAAAACGTGCTCTGTGTTACCCAAGTCAAGTTTCAGCATCGATATCTCGCTACGTTTGCATCATTCACAATATTTGTTTCATGTTTCCGCTAAGACATAATATATGCAAAAGATATCTGGAATACAATCTGCAAATAGAGTGCTTTCTTCTGTGCTTAAAATAGAACAAAACCTTCACATCGACGTGGATTTCCAGGTTTTGAAAGTGGGACATTTCAGGCATGAGAACCACGATGCCTTAATTTGTCTCACATTTCTACTGATTCAAACATCTTTTTCTTTTTGGATGTTATAAAAGAGTGCTACAAATGTTTATTTCTTCTGCTGTACGGCAACAAAAGAAGAATTATCTTTGAAAATGTTGTGTTGTCCATTGTGTGCTGTTGGGGGAAATATCGTCTGCTACAGGTACCAACAACTTCTGTCTCATTTAAGCAAAATTCTGTGGCGAGTTCTTCGCCAGTAAACATCGGAAACAATTGTAGAAACATATGTTTGGCACCTGCATTTCATTTGTTTGGGAACTGCAGTGTTTCTATGTCAGGATGCTACGTTCGAACGATCGCTGATAACGGAACAACTTAGCCACACTTCAAATTCGGGTCACATGCAAATGAGCCTCCTGCGTAACGGACAGTTTCTTCCCGTGACATTGTTCGGCAAATGGCGCATTCTGGCAAACACGTTGGGTGAATTTGATTCATGTCCAGAAATCTAGATGAGTTACGTTCGACTGTGATGTTACAATCGACTATCGGATTGTTCGTTTTTGCACTAATTATCCTTATCATAAAACAAGTCGCGTAAGGCGAAATTACTACATTTAGTCAAGCTGTGGAACTCACAGAATGAAACTGAACGTATTCTGCCGCTAGTGCAAAAGGCAGTGAAAGTGACGAGTTTGTTTGGCGCGGTAGCGGTTGCGCTGTGCTTCATAGCACGCTTTACTGTACCTCTCTTCGTTTTAACTTTCTGAGAGTGTTTTTAATCCAAACATATCATATCTATATGGTTTTGGAATCAGGAACCGACAAGGAATAAGATGAAATGGGTGTTTTTAAATCGATTTCGGAAATTTAATTTTGATCATATTTTTAATTTTCAGAGCTTGTTTTTAATCCAAATATAACATATGTATATGTTTTTGGAATCAGAACATGATACAGAATAAGGTGAACGTAAATTTGGATCGTTTTATTAAAAAATAATTTTTTTTACAATTTTCAGATTTTTAATGACCAAAGTCATTAATTAATTTTTAAGCCACCAAGCTGAAATGCAATACCGAAGTCCGGCCTTCGACGAAGATTGCTGGGCCAAAATTTCAATCAATTTGATTGAAAAATAAGGGTGTGACAGTGCCGCCTCAACTTTTACAAAAAGCCGGATATGACGTCATCAAAGACATTTATCGAACAAATGAAAAAAAATTCCGGGGATATCATTCCCAGAAACTCTCATGTAAAATGTCATAAAGATCGGTCCAGTAGTTTAGTCTGAATCGCTCTACACACACCCACTCATAGACAGACACACACACACACACACACACACACACACACACACACACACACACACACGTACACCACACCCTCGTCTCGATTCCCCCTTCTACGTTAAAACATTTAGTCAAAACTTGACTAAATGTAAAAACGAAATGTGACTATATCTCGTAAAACAGTTCCTGAGCATTCCGCACGGTTATAGTCAACTAAGTAAATAGATCTAAAAATGCGCGTGAACGAGCTTTTTATTTGGCGTTTTTGTATCTTACTACAACCTGATTCACAAACAAGAAACACTATCGTTTCCAGTGGTAGGCTTTGCAACATCGAATAATCTATTTCACTTTTCTCGGGTATGTCCCACATTTTAGCACCACGTTTTGGCACAGGCTCGTATTTTAATGACCAAACTCCTTTATTCGTTTTTAAGCATCCAAGCTGAAATGCAATACCAAAGTCCGGACTTCGTCAAAAATGTCAACCAATTTAGTTGAAAAATTAGAGCGTGACAGTGCCGCCTCAACTTTCACAAAAAGCCAGATAGCACGTCATCAGACATTTATCAAAACAATGCAAAACATATCTGGGGATATCATACCCAGGAACTCTCATGTAAAGATTTATGAAGATCGGTCCAGTAGTTTTCTCTGAATCGCTCTACACACACACACACACACACACACACACATACATACATACGCCACACCCTCATCTCGATTGCCAGTCAATGTTAAAACACATAGTCATAACTTGACTAAATGTAAAAAAACAAACGTATACTTATCTTTTCCTCGACGCGATGAATTGACATGCATCCTTGGGTACGTATGTGTAGAGGTGTACATGCTTACGCGCACACACCCGCAAACGCGAGAACAGTCAAATACTACAAATAATGAGCAACTATGCAGTTGTGTATGGGTGTAGATTTGTTTGATAAGGTTGTTCATGGTAAACACAGTTAGACTGTTAGAAAGGCGATTCAGTAAGACCAAGAATACTGATATAATGTATTCGTAGTGTGATTGCTCTGCTGTGAAACCCAACTCCTGTGTTATGAGAGGGTACATTTACATAGTTAAATATTATATTTGATTGTGATAGTCTTAATAGACGTGTGACCTTATTTAGATTTTATCTGTACATTTATTCAATTTAAAGATGACACGGACAACACTTTAGGTCAGTGTTATTGGAAGTATGATAGGTGTGCTTGTTATTACTTACGTGAACTATGTTTTATGTTTTATGTGTGTTGTCCTTTTGTCCAATTGTTGTTATAACCCTAACCCTAAACCCTAACATTTTAATGGACAATAAAGTGTTGTTATTGTTATTGTTATTATCAATGTTGTTAATGTTTGAATGTAGGATCAATTTTCACGAGCTGACTGTCACATTTCAGACAACAAATTGCATTAATTCCCAGCTGTATAATTGGTTTTAACAGTAATTCCTCAGTCTAATATAATACAAAGGAATTTGATTTGATTTGATGTGATTTGAACAGTATCAGCCTTATCTCAAAGACCAACAGCAAACGCATCTGCTCAGTTTCTTTTGAAGAATAATTAATGACACATTAAGTAGTGATCTAGAGCAAACCCGCTTATACGAAAGTCAATGACAAAGGGAATGTTTATGGTAAAAAAAACATTGAATCCGTCACGAAATACGACAAGCAATTTAATGGTTATCAGAACAACAAGCACTACTCAAATGAAGCCACATGTTTAATTTCTTTGAGCACAGTCACACACATATGACAAAAACAATGACAACAGATCTATGTTTTACGGAGGATATAGAATAATTAGTTGTTTGATTTCTTCATCTAACCCTCGCCCTCAAGACAGGAACACTAAACAATAGTAAGTGAGCGTAATGCAGAAATTGTTTCCTTTCACCAGAGAAAAAGAAGCAACGATCGATGAACGAAAACCTTGCAAAATTGTTTACGCACTACTGTCATCACAGTTGATCTCTATATCCATAGTACTTACTTCCCCTTGTTGATTAGATCATCCACAAGGATTTAGAACCCCGTTCAATGTTCACTCGAGCTTGTATCTAGTATTTGTTTATTTATTGAATTTTTACGTACATCTAGCCCTAGTCCGAAAGACACGGCTACTCTACGTATAGAATTGAAAGTTAAAATAATGTTACATGAATCTTGGTTCAATAGCAAGCACTGGGCCGTATTTTATCTAATTGTTTGTATTATTGTTCCGTTTTGTGTTCAGGCCAGAGGTGGCCGAAAGACGTCTGGTTTGGAGCCACACACTTCCAGTCTTCCGCAAGGAACGCACTGGTTGCGGAAGTGACGTGGGCACTGACAGCCGCCATGTTGACAGCACGCGCAGTCATCACGTGACGTGTCAAACATGCAGACACAACCAGTCAAGGCTGACGTCATTCCATCCACACCAAAATCAGGCGCTGGATGCTCTGTAAAAAAGGAGCCGGAGATATTATGCAGGTGTTTTTTTTCATCCGCGCGACGCAATTCAATAGAAGAGTTTTGGAAATAACTCCGTCGGGTTTGTATGGGTTTGGGAAGAGTGACCTTTTCTGGCAAAGCCTCTGCCAAACATTGGAGGCGCCAATCACTAGCGAAGGGTCTGTCGAAAAGACGTGGACGGGAGCACGTGTTTCTGACATTCCCCTCGCTAGTGACATTCCCCTCGCTAGTGACATTCCCCTCGCTAGTGACATTCCCCTCGCTAGTGATATTCCCCTCGCTAGTGATATTCCCCTCGCTAGTGACATTCCCCTCGCTAGTGATATTCCCCTCGTTAGTGACATTCCCCTTGCTAGTGATATTCCCCTCGCGAGTGATATTCCCCTCGCTAGTGATATTCCCCTCGCTAGTGACATTCCCCTCGCTAGTGACATTCCCCTCGCTAGTGACATTCCCCTCGCTAGTGACATTCCCCTCGCTAGTGACATTCTCCTCGCTAGTGATATTCCCCTCGCTAGTGACATTCCCCTCGCTAGTGACATTCCCCTCGCTAGCGATATTCCCCTCGCTCGTGATATTCCCCTCGCTAGTGATATTCCCCTCGCTAGTGATATTCCCCTCGCTAGTGATATTCCCCTCGCGAGTGATATTCCCCTCGCTAGTGATATTCCCCTCGCTAATGATAGTCCCCTCGCTAGTGACATTCCCCTCGCTAGTGATATTCCCCTCGCTAGTGACATTCCCCTCGCTAGTGGCATTTCCCTCGCTAGTGATATTCCCCTTGCTAGTGATATTCCCCTCGCTAGTGACATTCCCCTCGCTAGTGACATTCCCCTCGCTAGTGACATTCCCCTCATCCCCCCACGGGTTAGGGGGAAGAATTTACCCGATGCTCCCCAGCATGTCGTAAGAGGCGACTAACGGATTCTGTTTCTCCTTTTACCCTTGTTAAGTGTTTCTTGTATAGAATATAGTCAATGTTTGTCAAGATTTTAGTCAAGCAGTATGTAAGAAATGTTAAGTCCTTTGTACTGGAAACTTGCATTCTCCCAGTAAGGTCATATATTGTACTACGTTGCAAGCCCCTGGAGCAATTTTTTTATTAGTGCTTTTGTGAACAAGAAACAATTAACAAGTGGCTCTATCCCATCTCCCCCCTTTCCCCGTCGCGATATAACCTTCGTGGTTGAAAACGACGTTAAACACCAAATAAAGAAGAAAATATTCCCCTCCAATCTTTGCCAGATGTTTTGCAAGAAAAGGTCACTCTCCCACAACATATACAAACCCGACGGAGTTATTTTTGCGAATTCGTCTATTACTGACTTACTTAGGCCCTAGCAGAGCAGACTAGGCCATTGACGACGTTTCTCCATCGCACTCTGCTTTGGGCTATTCCTTCAGCCTCTGTTCAGCTGTTGCCTTGCCTCTTTAGCTCGATCCGCTTCAGTATCTCGCCTCTGGACAGCTGTTTCTCATTGGCCTCCCACCGTCTTTTCCCTTGCTATTCAATGTGATACTAAAATGTTGCATGCCTAAAGATCACATCCCCTCCCCCTGTCGTTTTTTATATTTAGTCAAGTTTTGACTAAATATTTTAACATCGAGGGGGAATCGAAACGAGGGTCGTGGTGTATGTGCGTGTGTGTGTGTGTGTGTGCGTGCGTGTGTGTGTGTGTGTAGAGCGATTCAGACTAAACTACTGGACCGATCTTTATGAAATTTGACATGAGAGTTCCTGGGTATGAAATCCCCGAACGTTTTTTTCATTTTTTTGATAAATGTCTTTGATGACGTCATATCCGGCTTTTCGTGAAAGTTGAGGCGGCACTGCTTGTTCTCTTCTGTCTTGGTTTGTTTTTTCAAGGAATTATGGAGCGGAACTGATTTGTCATGCCAAACAATGTTTGTTTTTCTCTCAATATATACCAATTAAATTCAGCATGATGCTATAGGATGTGGCATTATTATTCTTTGCCGATTTTTGTTCACATACCTTTTACCTTTTACCGTATTGTGTTTGTACGGCATTAAGTTGGCCAAGTTCTGCTCCAGGATGCTGTAAGGGTTTATGTCTCGAATATGATGTTCATGCATTTCAGTGACTACAAATAACTACACGTTTTGTTTGCAAAGAACCAGCTTCATATTTGTAAATAGACAGCATAAAATCAAAGACAAACAAAGCAAAACGTACGTGTCCCACAATCCTGCTGTCGTCCGCACAAGACGCACTGGTGCATGTTGGGATTGTTACATTGACACGCTCCCGCCTCGCAGCACGCGCACACCGTGGATGCCGCCTGGTTGAAGTGACAAGGGCACCCTGTCTGATTGCTAAAAATGAACATTTTATTTTAGTAATTTCAGTGATAAATAAGTACCATATCTGGGGGTATATGATTGAGAAACTGACACATGACTTCTGTACTGCACGCGCGCGCACACCGTGGATGCCGCCTGGTTGAAGTGACAAGGACACCCTGTCTGATTGCTGAACATACAAATGTAATTTTAGAGCTGATAGGAACACGTTTCTTGGTTTAAACAATGTTTTATTAAATCAAACATGATACAATAATACAACGATAAACAATAGGGACACGACCTCAAGCGAACGCTTATATTACGCGCCCTACGTAGTAGTAAAATAACACAAATATGATGTCGGACAAGCATTACTAAAAAATTGTGGAACTATCTAGATGAAAAGCATAGTTAAAGCAAATCAGAAAGAATAAGAAAAAGCTAGCAGGAGGAAGAGGGGGGAGGGTGGAGGTGGGAGGAAAGAACGGTAGGTACATATAAAAGATGAAGGTGGTTAGCGCATACATAAAAAGAATATACATACTACATTACAAACCATAATCCTGTGGCAAATAAGCAGTAGCTCGCTAAATATATATTTGAAAAATGCATATAAAATAAGGGTTGTTGGCATGAAAATGGGTACTGAGTCAAATCAACAACAAGTCGCGTAAGGCGAAAATACAATATTTAGTCAAGTAGCTGTCGAACTCACAGAATGAAACTGAACGCAATGCCATTTTTCAGCAAGACCGTATACTCGTAGCATCGTCAGTCCACCGCTCATGGCAAAGGCAGTGAAATTGACAAGAAGAGCGGGGTAGTAGTTGCGCTAAGAAGGATAGCACGCTTTTCTGTACCTCTCTTTGTTTTAACTTTGTGAGCGTGTTTTTAATCCAAACATATCATATCTATATGTTTTTGGAATCAGGAACCGACAAGGAATAAGATGAAAGTGTTTTTAAATTGATTTGGACAATTTAATTTTGATAATAATTTTTATATATTTAATTTTCAGAGCTTGTTTTTAATCCGAATATAACATATTTATATGTTTTTGGAATCAGCAAATGATGGAGAATAAGATAAACGTACATTTGGATCGTTTTATAAATTTTTATTTTTTTTTACAATTTTCCGATTTTTAATGACCAAAGTCATTAATTAATTTTTAAGCCACCAAGCTGAAATGCAATACCGAAGTCCGGGCTTCGTCGAAGATTACTTGACCAAAATTTGAACCAATTTGGTTGAAAAATGAGGGCGTGACAGTGCCGCCTCAACTTTCACGAAAAGCCGGATATGACGTCATCAAAGACATTTATCAAAAAAATGAAAAAAACGTTCGGGGATTTCATACCCAGGAACTCTCATGTCAAATTTCATAAAGATCGGTCCAGTAGTTTAGTCTGAATCGCTCTACACACACACACACACACACACACACACACACGCACACACGCACACACGCACATACACCACGACCCTCGTTTCGATTCCCCCTCGATGTTAAAATATTTAGTCAAAACTTGACTAAATATAAAAACGACCAGATTCATGGATAAACGATTGGACACTTTCAAAAATAAGCTTGTTGGTGCAAAGAGAAAGGTTTTCGCTTCCATTTAACAATATTTCAACATGATTGTCTGTAATTTACAGGAAGTGCGTTTATCGTAGACAGGCGAGCTTCTTCTTCATTTGGTGTTTTACGTCGTTTTCAACCACGAAGGTTATATCGCGACGGAGACAGGCGAGCATCTACGTACAAAGGACAATGTGTCAAATAATGGTCAGCTGTTTCGTTCAGGTAGCCGCAAGCGCACTGTGGGTTTCCCTGTAAGTGGCGTTTACACAGGTCAGAATTCAAATTACTCATGTTTAGGCATATTCTGCAGTGGTGAATCTCTTCCAGTCTTTTACCACAGTAATACTAGGCAGGTACGTTATAATCAGGAGTAGATAAATAGCGTTTGAAATCGCTGATTGAGTTAGTTGTTTTGATGTTGTCTGGCAAGGTGTTCCACAGGACAGAAGTAGATGCATGATGGTATAAAAGATCGACGGTATAATTCAGTTTTGCACATGTGGACTCTTTTTTCTAATGGTCTTCTATGATGATAGGGGTTAACATCAGAAGTTAAAGGTGGCAAAAGATGTGATAAGTAATGAGGGCATTTGCCATATACCATCTTGTAATATAAAATCAGTTTGTGTCTGCTCCGTCTTTCTTTTAGGTTACAAAATCCGCTTTCTTTATACAGTTGTTCGTGGCTGGTGCTGCGCACACCACCGATTATAGATTTTTACAGTGCAGTTGACCAGTACTCGGTGCAGTTGTCCCATAGGATGTCTGCGTAGTCAAAATGTGGAAGAACGAAAGATTTATACATAGTTTCCAGACTTTTACGATTTAATCTATACTTATTTATAATATCTTAAACAATTAATTAATAAGGTGACCTTTTTTACGATGGTTCTCACTTGGAAGTCCCACTTACAATTATTCTGCAAGATTACGCCAAGATGTTTATGTTGGTTCACGTTTTCCAAAACAATATTATTAAAAATGATTGGTTCGGTTGGTATATTATCACGTTTTATGTCTAACAGTTCCGTTTTTGCTTCGTTAAATTTAACTTTCCACTGTTTTGCCCAGGTATTAATTTTATTTAGGTCTGCGTTCAAAATCTGCGCTCGTCTAGTTAGATCTTCAAAGGACATGGACATGCACGTGTCATCAGCAAGCAACTATATAACAGATTCAGTATCATTCACAATGTCGTTAATATATATCAGGAATAACAAAGGGCCTAGAACAGAACCTTGTGGAACACCTGCCGGGATACATTTTAATGCAGACTTAGCACCCTTAATAACAACCGCCTGGTGGCGATTTGTTAAATAATCGTGAAACCATTTCAACAATTGTCCTCTAATTCCCACTGGTTCCAGTTTATATAATAACCCTTTGTGCCAGACTTTTTTAAATGCCTTTGACACATGACAAAAAACAGCTTGAGTGGTAATTCCCATGTCGTAATTTAAACAGAACTCGTCATAAATAGAAGCCAGTTGACAAATGGTAGAGTCACCAGGAATAAATTCTGACTGTGCCGGTGTTAATATATCATTTCGCTGTAAAAAGGTGTAAACATGGCTGTGGGCACAGCGCTCCATTACATTCCCAACACAACTTAGTAATGAGATTGGTCGATTATTGTTACAACAATCTGCTGGGACGGCTTTGTAAATAGGAGTGACATGAGCCGTCTTCCACAAACTAGGATATATACCTTCTGTAAGGCTTCTATTAAACAAATATGTCAGGGGTTCTGCTATGGCGTCAACAGCAGCAACTAGAAGTCTATTGTGAATAAGATCCGGACCAGTGGCTTTACCTTTATCAAGGCCTTTAATAACCTCTTTAACCTCGTCGACTGTAAGATAAATCTCATTAAGTTCGCTGTCGAAAAAATCAGCTTGAGGCAAATTGTCTGGCGTTTTAAGAACGGAATTTTGTATGAAAAAATTGTTCAGAACGTTAGCTTTTTCCTGGTTTGACTGGTAAATCTTGCCTTCAAAATTAATCGGAGGAATTTCATCAACACCAAGTCCTTTCTTATACCATTTCTTGGAGAGTGTTAGTACTGTGTCAATGACACAGAACTTCCTTACAATTCTTGCACACCGCATCTGCAGCATGGCTGTAATGGCATGCACATCGTATTCTGTTGATACAAATGACATGCAATTTAGTTTTAGTAATTTCAGTGATAAATATATATCATTTCTGGGGGTATATGATTGAGAAACTGACACATGACCTATGTACTGCACGCGCACACCGTGGATGCCACCTGGTTGAAGAGACATGAAAGTGCTGAAAATGTCTGTTTGTCTGTCTGTCTGTAAAAAATTCCATTTCAAACGGCAGAAATTAATATGTAAAGCGCGGAGAGCACGGTTGTGGTTCGCGCTATATAAGCTTTCCATAATAAAAAAAATAAAATAAACATTTTATTTCAGAGCTTATAAGAATAAGTATACCATTTCTGGGTGTCACGATTTAGTGACATGGACGGAGAAAGGAACACTCTGTCGAGTGCCTATCTCCAATTGTGATGGTAAGCGCCTGTGCTTGAGTCGGGGTGACGGTGTGAAACCGCTGATAAAGCATAGCGCAGCACGGGGATTTCGTTTTGCAGGGGTTCCACGTGGGTGATTTCTGCTGTCAGGGCGAAACTGACGGTAACTGAACTGGATATGTGACACGCGGCGTCACGTGATATTTTCAAGGTTGTTTGGTGAGGACATGAAACTGGGCACTCCAACATTTAGCAGCAAGAGAGAAGGGTCGGTTTCTTCTTCCTAAGAGTTTGATGGTTTTCAACACGTTAGATTCTACACTCTATATCAACGTGCCGTTCTGCTAGTACAGTAGGGCTTTTTAGGAACTTCAAGAATAGACCACCTTTCGCTGTTGTAGTTGTGTCAGACGCGAGGCGTCGGGTTTCTTGGCTGAGCGGGGGGGTGGGAGAATTTCCCACGCATAAAGTATTTCAGCACAAGGAGAGGGTATGGCGAGAAATTCGTTGACGAACGAAAGCTATATCAAAAGGAAGCGGATTCGCTTAAAAGAGAGCTACCTACATAGGTTGTTGAGGTAATAAATCGTTATTTAACGGTGTTGACGAGTCTGTGTTTGTAGAATGAAATACTCTCTGTTGTTCTTTCCAGGTTGGCGCATAATTTGCTCTTTGTGACGCTAAAATAATAATCTGTATATGGTTTTTGCAGATATGGAGAGAAGGAAGGAAAATGGCTGATTTGTTGTTTTAAAAGTTCATTTGTGCAGGCCCACGTGCTCGATGAAATATGTAATGGTGACATGTTTGAAGGTGGAGGGTGAAGGGTTGCGTGGCATGTTTAGTGCACCAATGCTTTTTGTTGCAGCTTTCTACGTGTACTGTCTACGTAACCTGCCTACGTAACATGCCTACGTAACCTGTCTACTTTCTACGCTACGTATTTGCGGGGATGCTGTAACCTGGTGTTCTGGTGTACTGGTGGTTGCTGTCGCTGTCGTCATCCTGCCAATCTACGCGTCTGCTATATTTTCTGGTAGACTACGGGGAGGATCTTCAGCGACTGAGTGAGGCGCCTGATATCGCCACTATTCCCTGCTTCGTTTAACGCCAACCGGCACTTCATTCAACGGAGCAGTTGTGGAGATAGACTATTTACGGGTCGCCCACTCAGTGGCAAAAAGCTAAGTGCACCATGTCTATTGCACCCCTCTTACCACCAAGTCATCTGTTATATTTATGATTATATTCGAGTGGTGACAACGTGGGGTGTGTGACACCTGTATTAACCAGCGCTTTTAGGCAGACCAGTAATTTTTCTCTCTATACACGGGATCAGCGTGTTATTATCATTTTCTAAACTTTAACTAGCATTTTTGTCAATGACCGTTTTTTTACGTTTTGAACGTAAAACATAAGAGTGAAGTCTCGAGGGAGGTGGCGAGTTAGTATATAAACAGGCGTCTGAAACTTATACTTTTGTTGATTCTATCTATTTGTATGACTGCGAGAGTGGATCGTGGTGTGGTTAGTTTGTTAGTAGTAACTAACCGTTCATAATCACCTTTTGTGATATATTGAAACGTGACACTGGGAGAGTGTTAGTATTGTGTCAATGACACATGACTTCTATACAGTTCTTTCACACCGTGTCTGCAGCCTGGTTGTAATGGTATGGACACCGTATCTTATTGCTGAAAATGAACATTTAATTGTAGTAATTTCAGGAATAAGTTAATACCATTTCTGGGGATATGTTAAGATTGTGTCCATGACAAAGGAATTCAATGAAGTTCGTGCACACCGTGTTTGCAACCTGGTTGTATAGCATAAACACCTGTTGTTTAAAAATAAAGATTAATTACGGTAATGTTAAGAATAAATTAGTACAATTTCTGGGATTGTGAACTGACACGTGACCTCTGTACAGTAGGTGCACAACGTGGATGACGGCTGGTTGAAATGACATTGTACTAATTTATTCTTAAAATTACCGTAATTAATCTATACATGTATTTAATTTAGTTGTACTGAATATACTTTAGGCATACTAAATATGAACAGTACAAATTACATGCATTTATCTTTCCAAAAAGCATTGTAGACATGTAGCTATTACGTTATCATATGCCACCAATACACATGCCGGAAGCTCAAGACACATGACAACGTCGAAAGAGAGATGGAGAAGTAATTATGTGAAACAAATAGAAAACAAACACGCCGAGATTGTTTCGCAACCCAATTCCTTTGGGCATGCCTATAATAATAAAACAATCAGAATGATTGTGATGTCAGTCAAATCTCTAAAGCAAGAAAACACAAAATAGAAGATAACCAGAAACAAAAAACAACCACAGACGTCTTTTCTCCTCAGCCGACAGGACAGACGCATAAGTAATTACGTGATTACGCAAGCAGACAAGCAAACAAACAAACAAATCAAAACAAAAACAAAAAACAAAAACATCCACATACAGCATAAAGTGGCTTAAACGTCTTGTTTTGTAGTTTTATTGCAGAAAACAGTCGAAAATAATCCGGCGTCACACAAACAAAAGTTTAGACAGGTCAACACATGCAAAAGCACAAACATAAAGAAACCCCAAACACATAACAGAAGACAAGACAAGACAAGACAAGACAAGACAAGACAAGACAAGACAAGACAAGACAAGACAAGACAAAATCTTTATTATCGAGGGTAATAGATCAGCAAGAACATACGGCTTTTGCTTACATCCAGCCCTCGCCCTAGATAGGGTCAAGTACAACAGAAACAAATATACTCAAAGAACTATATCAGACAAAACTTAGACAGGCACAAGAAGACAGAGCACAAGAAGGATGCTCAGCTCCAAACTGACCTTGTCCAAATGTCCCATCGGGTGAAGGTCAAGGTCGCACGAGGAGGATTTGTTCTGTCCTCTACTGTGTCTGGTGTCGTTTCTGCACAGGGACAAATACGTTAACATAATTATAAGCCTATGCGCAGACGAACGTATATGCTCTTACAAAAAGACGCAGTTGCATGGACTCACACACAGACACAACGTCTCTCTTCCAACGTCTTCTTCTCTGCCTCTCTCTCTGTCCGATTTTGTCAGTCTGTCTAGCTGTCTGTCTCTCCCTCTCTCTCTCTTACACACACACACATACACACACACACACACACATACACATACACACACACACACACGCACACACTGTGCTTTTTCAAGTGTGCGTGTTCAAAAGTGTATTTCCAAGTGTGCGTTTATATATATACATGGATGGATGCGCATACGTCATATATAAAAGCCTTGGCAGGTCTGTGGTCACCCAGAAAGCTAAGGCACGAGAGTTTAACGTTCTTTAATTCTAATTGTTCAAAGTGTATCCAAGATGTTTGGACTACCGTGCGTGACTCACGAAACCATATTAATTCAGCGTGTAAGAACGAATATGTTAATTGCATGCAAATATATGCACTGAACCAATTACATTAATTAATAATAATAATAATTGTCAGTAAGTACTGGTGTCACATGACTGATGTGAACTAGTTGATTGGCTAATGGCGATGCGCTTAAATCTGTTAGCGCACTCTTGGAGTGCGCTAACTTTTCCACAGAGCGTATTCTTACGCCCTTTGCCTAAGCAAGACTGTGCTCTCATCCTCAGAATTAATTACTGACATGTAGCTTATATTCTCCACAATACCAAATGACCATAAATTCCCTACTTCTCAATTAAAGCAGAAGTGGTTTTTTTTCTGACAGATTGCATGTGCCTGTGCCACAGTGCGGCTGCCACTGATCTAAAAATAGAAGCCACTGGGTTTCATCTAATTCTCGCCGACTTGCATAGATTCTTCTCATCGTGTTAGTGGCATGTAGCTTATTATCCACATTACCAAATGATGAGTTAATATAAAATTCCCACCCGCTAGCAGAAAACACAAGTGTTATTCCGATAACGTACCAGCTAGACCAGTTTGGAAGACTGACTCGATCGACTCTGTCATACGTAGCCGCACTGACTACACTGAAATACGACTGCATCAGTTCAGATGGTTTCCGAATTATTATTTCAAGGCAAGAACAATCGTAATCGAAAACGTGTAGGGTTCAGAACGTTCTTACCATTATAAGACTTATTACCAGCGTGCCTCGTGCGTGCAGACTCAGTCAGTGCAGACTGCATGCAGTGGTTTGATTGCCCTAGCAGACGACATAAACCCCGCTCAGCAAATTAACATGTTGGGCAAATGTGAACGAAAAAACGATGGGGATATAATACGTGTAGGGTTCAGAGCATTCTTACCGTTCATATTTAGTATCAGACTCCCCGATGAATGAAGATACAACACGAAAATATGCCACATTTGTTTTGAAAATGTGCGAACCGTCGAGTCCCGCGGCTTCGAGTCAATTCAAGGGGAGTCACTCCGCACAGTCAATCCGTCGAAGCTCGACTGGAGGTTTCGAATCGCAAATAATGAAGAGCACAGCCCTTTCTCCGAGTTCAAATGAGGTCTCTCTGAAAGATCATCACTGTTCAGATTAACGCTACACTGGAATTTACCAACAGAAATTAAAATGCGTGTGACGAAAGCACGACACACTTGAGACACCCCACACAAAAGTAGATCTTTACTGTACACGACCTGACCACACAGTTATGCCTATTCAAATGCGCGTTGCAAAATGTGCGCTTGGAATCTTCTTTTTTCTATGGCGGTACTGACAATATCGTTATTGAAACAATCCCAGTGCACTAAGGGATTTATAGAGCAAATCTCGAAAATAATTATTGAACTCAGCGCTATGCGCTTCGTTCAATAATGAATTTTCTCGATTTGCTCTATAAATCCCTTAGTGCACTGGGATGTCTCAATAACTTAAATAATAATAATAATAATAATAATAACAAGAAATTCCTACGAGGTAGGAAAAACACCCCCGTCAAAGGGAAATAACCTTCTCAGTTGGTGGCAGTGACTGAGTGAGAATGGTTATTTCCCTTTGACCATGAAGATGTCCCTGTATAAGTCCTTGTATAATTTTAATCCACCAATAACTCCCTAACCGTGTGTTTGACTGGTCCCAATTTTTGTAAGGACCGTCTCAGGAATGTATAGAACCTGTTCACCAAGTTTGGTGACGATCGGTCCGTTCATTCTTGAGATCTATATGCGAACACAAACAAACAAACAAACAAACAAACACATCGAGCGAAACCTATACACACCCCTATACCGGGGGTGTAATAATAATAATAACAAGTCGCGTAAGGCGAAAATACAACATTTAGTCAAGCTGTCGAACTCACAGAATGAAACTGAACGCAATACAATTTTTCAGCAAGACCGTATACTCGTAGCATCGTAAGTTCACCGCTCGTGGCAAAGGCAGTGAAATTGACAAGAAGAGCGGGGTAGTAGTTGCGCTGAGAAAGATAGCACGCTTTTCTGTACCTCTCTTCGTTTTAACTTTCTGAGCGTGTTTTTAATCCAAACATATCATATCTATATGTTTTTGGAATCAGGAACCGACAAGGAATAAGATGAAAGTGTTTTAAAATTGATTTCGAAAATGTAATTTTGATCATAATGGTTTTTTTATTTTTGATTTTCAGAGCTTGTTTTTAATCCAAATATAACATAATTATATGTTTTTGGAATCAGAACATGATGAAGAATAAGATTAACGTAAATTTGGATCGTTTTATAAAAAAAGATATTTTTTATAAAATTTTCAGATTTGTAATGACCAAAGTCATTAATTAATTTTTAAGCCACCATGCTGATATGCAATACCGAAGTCCGGCCTTCGTCGAAGATTGCTTGGCCAAACTTTTAATCAATTTGATTGAAAAATGAGGGTGTGACGGTGCCGCCTCAACTTTTACAAAAAGCCGGATATGACGTCATCAAAGGTATTTATCGAAAAAAAGAATAAAACGTCCAGGGATGAACTCTCATGTAAAATTTCATAAAGATCGGTCCAGTAGTTTGGTCTGAATCGTTCTACACACACACACGCACAGACAGACACACACACACACACACACACACACACACACACACACACACACACACACACACACCACGACCCTCGTCTCGATTCCCCCTCTATGTTAAAACATTTAGTCAACACTTGACTAAATGTAATAATAATAATAATACGAGAATTTATAACGCGCACATATCTCACCACAAAGCGACTCAAGGCGCACTCATACACATTCTTTCGCATTGACAACTCAAGCATTAGTGTCTACTAGCAAAATATAAAGTCGGTCACCAGAAAGCAAAATCTTCCTTGTGTGTAACCATGGAAATGGCGCTATTCCTGCAATAAAAAAATGGAAGTACCACAGACTGAAAGTTACTAAGGGTAAACGGAACAATGTACACATCAAACTGATCTTGTTGTTTTTCTTGTTGTTTTGTTGGTTTTGCTTGTTTTTGTGTGTTTCTTTTGTTTGATTTACCTTGTTTTGATCTTCTTTCTTTTCATGTTTTTCCCGGGAGGGGGGGGTGGGATACCATAGAGCATAGAGCGCACTTATAACAGCACTTGTGTAATTGTTGTCTAAAAATAGATCTGTCAGTGCCAAGGGTCCTTGATGACTGCACAAAGAACCAAAAGACACGCCCGGTGTAACACGAGAAAATTACTCCCACGAGATATTTACTCCGGAGTAAAAATGTCGTACGAAAATGTTACTCTCTTTACGAAAAAAGCACTCCCCCATTACACGAGAAAATTACTCCCCACGACGGGTGAGTTCCGAGTAAACATTTTGTACACAAATGTTACTCCCCTGACGAATAAAAAACGAATAAATTACTTCACCCTAACACGAGCAATTTAACTTCCCATGCCAGGTGTACGAAATTGTTACTCCCTTGTCCCCTGTTAGTCTTGGTGGTGGAAGGGGTGGAGGGAGGGTAGTGCGACATTCGTTTGCGCGAGATCACATCTTGGCATTATCCCTTCGCCCGCATCCCATTTTTGCGCACGACATTTTTACTGGAAGTAAAAAAAATAGGGAGTAAATATTTCGTGGATCGAGTAATTTTTTGCGTGCCTTGGGGAGTTCTTTTCTCGTACACAAAATTTACTCGGAGTAAGAATTTCGTACACAAATTTTACTCCGGAGTAAATTTTTCGTGGAGTAAAAAGTTAGTGTTACACCGGGAATGCGTGTTACCAAAAAGATTGCCACGCGCTTAATTTGCATACACCTCGCAAAAACGTCGACACGCAAGGCAAAGATTGTAATGCAATTTGTTTGCTCGCCAAGTTTCAGGAGCTGTGTGTGCATGTGACCCATAGACCAAATAGCCTGGACCGCCAACTCGTCACGTGACCCTTCGAGGTTACGACTCTCGACTTTCAGTCAGGGGCGCGTCGCGTCCGGTTTGAAAGGCTAGCGATTCGAAGACAGTGAAAAGAAAGCACGCTCCAGTTATTTGTGACAATGGGAGGTGACAATGAACTGGATTTTCCAAAACTCCAAACTAAACTTAACAAAACTCATCGAAAAACATGTTCCATATGCACTTTTGCTGAGTTTATTTTAGCATTTTCAGAACTTACCTCGGCAACTTCGTCCATGTTTACAATCGACACCGGATATCACGTCCCCCTGATTTCTGAAAGGCTTGTAAGCGTAGGTTCCTAAATGCGAGAGGCCGCTACCTCGTAATAGAGAGAAAGAGCGGAGAGAGAGCTAGTTGGCGGTCCATGATAAAATAATGGTCTATGGTGTGACCGCAATTTTGTTTTTGTTTTTTCGAATTTGGTCTGACACTGAAGGATCATTTAAATAATAATATCGATCGTGCAAAGGAAACACTGTTCTTTTGAAATGTAGTCAACTTTTGACTGACTGTTTTCCAATAGACCAGGAATTGAGATGAGTGTGTGTGCGTGTGTGTGTGTGTGTGTGTGTGTGTGTGTGTGTATGTGCAATCGCGCGTACGTGCGTGCGTGCGTCCGTGTGTTTGTGTGTGCCTGCGTGAGTGCGTGCGTGCGTGCGTGCGTGCACGGCGATTCCAACAAAACTAGCTGACATAATGTCATGAAACTTTAACTACAAATTCTATCAGATGATATCTCGACACTTTATACATGTTTTGGATAAATGCCCAAGATGACGTCATATCCAGCTTTTTTAGAAAAAAAGCTGGAGCGGCACTGTTGCGATCGCATGTTGCAAGCAAACATTCTTTAAATCGGACTATGAGATTGCATCTCAGCTCGAAAGCTCAAGAAATAGTAATGAGTTTGCTCATTCAAATTGTAATTACAATCACATTTTTACTCACGGATTCAAATAATTTATGATTGCATTCTGTTCTTTGCCATCTCCTTAATCCAAAAATAGATACAATTGTTTAGCTCGAATTGAAAACAAGCTCAACTATAAGAGAAATGCGCATGCGTTGCATGCAAATTACAGTTCATTGGGCTTGTGTAACAGGGACAATGTGTCAGCGATTCCTGGGCCGGGGGGTTTCGGACAATCTACTGTCTTGATGAAAACAATGCAGTGCGTTCAGTTTCATTCTGTGACGTTCGACAGATTGACTAAATGTATAACTTTCGCTTTGCGCGACTTGTTTCTCTTTTCTCTTTTCTTTTCCTGGCAGATAAGCAAAAATGCAATATGGGGACGCGCGTAAGAGCAGACAGTGACAATGTAAATGACAAATCTTTATTATACGAGGGTAATAGGAATATCAATGCTTTGGCTGTTTACATCTAGCCTCTGCCTAAAGAGTGGCTTTTTCTAAAGAGAGAGATAGAGAGAGAGGGAGGTAGGGGGGGGGGGGGGTGTGCGGGCGGAGGCACAACAAAAGATTGAACAAGTCGCGTAAGGCGAAAATACAATATTTAGTCAAGTAGCTGTCGAACTCACAGAATGAAACTGAACGCAATGCCATTTTACTCGTAGCATCGTCAGTCCACCGCTCATGGCAAAGGCAGTGAAATTGACAAGAAGAGCGGGGTAGTAGTTGCGCTAAGAAGGATAGCACGCTTTTCTGTACCGATCTTTGTTTTAACTTTCTGAGCGTGTTTTTAATCCAAACATATCATATCTATATGTTTTTGGAATCAGGAACCGACAAGGAATAAGATGAAAGTGTTTTTAAATTGATTTGGACAATTTAATTTTGATAATAATTTTTATATATTTAATTTTCAGAGCTTGTTTTTAATCCGAATATAACATATTTATATGTTTTTGGAATCAGCAAATGATGGAGAATAAGATAAACGTAAATTTGGATCGTTTTATAAATTTTTATTTTTTTTTACAATTTTCAGATTTTTAATGACCAAAGTCATTAATTAATTTTTAAGCCACCAAGCTGAAATGCAATACCAAACCCCGGGCTTCGTCGAAGATTACTTGACCAAAATTTCAACCAATTTGGTTGAAAAATGAGGGCGTGACAGTGCCGCCTCAACTTTCACGAAAAGCCGGATATGACGTCATCAAAGACATTTATCAAAAAAATGAAAAAAACGTTCGGGGATTTCATACCCAGGAACTCTCATGTCAAATTTCATAAAGATCGGTCCAGTAGTTTAGTCTGAATCGCTCTACACACACACACACACACGCCACGC
>NC_090257.1:21800598-21838703 GCF_037325665.1 Littorina saxatilis
TCCATACCAAATTTCAACAAATAATCTAAATATTGGATTTTCTGTTATTTTTTTCGAAAAATAAAACAAATTTGGCAAGTAGCAACTATGCGTTTCTTTTTGAACAGTATATATGGTCTCGATTGACTCCTGTGTTCAAGAGACTGTAAACACCATAAACAATCTTGTGTTGTTATGTGGTGGTGGTTTTGCTGTTGTCTAGCTATTACCCGTAATTGGCTTTATCAATGCACCAGAAACGAGCATGAGTTTGTCGGATTAGTGAACTGTTTGAAAAACTTTAATGTATTTGTGGTTGACAGGGTTTTATTATTTCTATATTTGTTCTTCTTTTTCTCAGGTGGGCTGTCTTCTGAACATATGAATCGGAGCGTCACATCTTTCTTCCTGAGACATCCCCTCTTGAAAATGGTGTGGCGTTTAGCTGAATGGAAACGTGGCAGTGTCCTGTTTTTCATAGCTTCGATGCGCGAAGTTGGGGATTTCAGCAGAGAATTTATTGATTGATTATTATTAGTTATTTAAGCTCACCTCACTCCTTAGTGTTATTTAGGGGGATGGGGGGGGGGGTGGTGTGTGGCCTGGATCTTGTTAGTGAACTTTCTTCTGGCAACTCGCATCAGAATTCCAGGTTGCTTTCAAGGCAATAGACGGTTTTTGAAATAATTCTGTTAGGATTATCAGCAGTCCGGAGGTGTAAAAATCCTGTACTGCAGTCAGGTTTTTCAAAACATCTCGAGCACGCTCTACGCCTCTGACGGGCTGTATCCCCAATCGGGACAAACGACCAACTTGGATGTGTATGCCATGCGCACAATATGATACCCCTTGCCTTTAAAATCAGCGGTCACGAGTTCATCACAGTTCAGAATTTGTTGTGTAAAAGATAGCCGCTGTCAGCTAGCCATTCGTGGCTCAGGTGATTATATTTAATACAAATTTAAAAAAAGGTTTCTTATGTAGCGCACGCCGCACAGCATACACATACATCACAGTCATCGCTTGTCCTGATCGCAGGATAGCGTGAAACATGCTCCGGGAGACTGCCAATAATCCTTACATAGTTATTTAAAGAAATTGTGTATTGGTACAGCATGTTATGCATGTACTAAGATAGCTATTTGTAAATATTTGGTAGATATTTATGGTGGTGTCCCGAATTGCTCCCTCCCAATTTGCCCCATCCCATATGGTCCCCAATTATTCTTGCATTTTTGCTGTGAGTAACATAAAGTGCATTTGTCTGAAGCGCATTTCCAAAAGACCCCCCGCGGGTTAGGGGGAAGAATTTACCCGATCCTCCCCAGCATGTCGTAAGAGGCGACTAACGGATTCTGTTCTCCTTTTACCCTTGTTAAGTGTTTCTTATATAGTCAATGTTTGTACAGATTTTAGTCAAGCAGTATGGAAGAAATGTTAAGTCCTTTGTACTGGAAACTTGCATTCTCCCAGTAAGGTAGTATATTGTACTACGTTGCAAGCCCCTGGAGCATTTTTTTTATTAGTGCTTTTGTGAACAAGAAACAATTAACAAGTGGCTCTATCCATCTCCCCCCTTTCCCTGTCGCGATATAACCTTCGTTAAACACCAATTAAAGAAAGAATTTCCAAAAAGCATAGTTACCATTTGTTTTTTTAAATCTGAATCCGTGACTGTTGTTCTTGAATACTCTTTCGTTTAGGTTTCCAAAAATGCTGATATAAAGGGGAAGGATAGTTGAAACTGTAACCGTTTACATTTTTGCTCCCAGATTTGCAGTTGTTGTTTTTACTAGGAGTTTGGACGGGCTCGGTGTTCTTGTGGATAAGACATCGGCCTCCTATTCAGAAGGTCATGAGTCAAAATCGCGGCCGCCTGGTAGGTTAAAGGTGGAGAATTTTCTGATCTCCAAGGTCATTGCTTATGTGCAGACCTGCTAGTGCCTTATCCTCCTTCGTGTGTACACGCAATCACAAGACCAAGTGCGCACGGAAAAGATCCTGTAACCCATGTCAGAGTTTGGTGGGTTATAGAAACACAAAAATACCCTGCATGCTTCCCCCGAAAGCGGCGTATGGCTGCCTGAATGGTGGGGGAAAACGGTCATACACGTAAAAATCCACTCGTGCAAATTTGTGAGTGAACGTGGGAGTTTCAGCCCATGAGCGAAGAAGAAGAAGAACTATGAGTTTTACTCTTTTAAAAAATTATTTTCAAATTCGAAGATTGCCACAACAGTAGTCTATCTCATCCGACTTGAACCCTTCAGACTCCCTGTACATGTACTTGCAGTTTAAACTCATATTTTGTCTGAGAATAGTTTTCAAATGCAAAGTCCTTCAGAAAAACTGCGAGATAAATCTGGAGTGCTAATATCGTGTTGGTGTATCGTGTCAGTGGCCGAGTGGTAACGCACTTGCGCTCGGAAGCGAGAGGTTGCGAGTTCGACCCTGGGTCAGGGCGTTAGCAATTTTCTGCCCCCTTTCCTAACCTAGGTGGTGGGTTCAAGTCTTTCGGATGAGACGAAAAACCGAGGTCCCTTCGTGTACACTACATTGGGGTGTGCACGTTAAAGATCCCACGATTGACAAAAGGGTCTTTCCTGGCAAAATTGTATAGGCATAGATAAATTTTCATAAAAATGTCCACCAAAATACCCGTGTGACTTGGAATAATAGGCCGTGAAAAGCAGGATATGCGCCGAAATGGCTGCGATCTGCTGGCCGATGTGAATGCGTGATGTATTGTGTAAAACAATATTACATCTCACACGGCATAAATATATCCCTGTGCCTTGAATATGTGCGCGATATAAATTGCATAAAATAAAATTAAAATAAAATCCCCGAGCTTAGAACTGTACCCACAGAATACGCGCAATATAAGCCTCATATTGATTGGTATGTAAGAAATGTTAAAGTCCTTTGTACTGGAAACTTGCATTCTCCCAGTAAGGTAGTATATTGTACTACGTTGCAAGCCCCTGGAGCAATTTTTTGATTAGTGCTTTTGTGAACAAGAAACAATTAACAAGTGGCTCTATCCCATCCCCCCCCCCCCCCCCCCCCCCCCCCCCCCCTCTTTCCCCGTCGCGATATAACCTTGAACGGTTGAAAACGACGTTAAACACCAAATATAGAAAGAAAGAATAATCTTTGAACAGCATTTGGTTGGAAAATGAAAGTCTTCACAAAGCTATCTTCTTCTATTTGTGTGGGTTAATATAATAGGATTTAACATAACAATGTGGTACTGGTATGGGTTTTGTAAAGTGATTACTCAACTTCTGTGAATTGTACCTTCGTGGTGATCATGCTACACACTGGGTAATTCAAGCACAGAAAATAATATTTCTTAATAATTTGGCCTTATAAATGTACTCCGTGACTGTATTTGTATATGGTGAAAAGGAGAATATAAAATTTGTGAAATAGGACTTCGTATTTGGTTTTGTCATAATGAATTTGTTGTTTCTGTGTGTGTGTGTGTGTGTGTGTGTGTGTGTTGTGTGTGTGTGTGTGTGTGTGTGTGTGTGAGAGCATGCATGCGTGCTTATGTGTGAGTGCACAATTGTGTGTGTGTATTAATCCAGCAGAAACAGCTTCTCTTCCATACATTTGAATCATTTATATTGATACCACATGGAGACTATTCTGAACACACAAGCGTGGTTTTCTCTCTACAGTGCTTTTCCTAAAGTTAAATATTGAATTTTTGAATTTAAAAGTTTTTGGCACACCACTTTAAGATAATGCTCAAGGAAAATAAATAGTCTTCTTTTTTCATTAACGCTTTTTCTCACAGTGATGTGTCAATATCTCAGACGCAAATCCAGAGTCATGCACCGTTTTATGCTTGGGAAGCGCACTATACTCACTTTGGTAACGGTCACTGTTAGAAACATGCATACCAATCAATCAATTAAGCGAAAATGAATGATAAGATTCGATTATGTTCTTCTTTTTGTGCACAGGCGGTTATATACAAACGTGCATAGTGTCAAAAGAAATCACACACACACACACACACTGAAAGTATGAAGAAGCCCCTCCAACTTTTGGTTGAGTTTGACTGCATTACCTTGAGGAGACTGACGACACTTCACAATGGAAAAATAATAACTTTTACATTTCAGTGATTTGTTTTAAGTACAAAAGTACAAGTGAAAGTAGAAATAAATTAATGTGACACTATCCCGTAATCACATATCAGGGTCAACTATAATCAGTCCATTGGTTTACAAAACTTTATTCAATTGTGTTCATGACAGAAACAATGCATTGTTTTTTTAAGATAACTCAAGCATAAATGCTTATTTTAAGTCATCCTGGTATGTACATAACAAAGTTTAGCATGATGGCGGACTAGATACATTTACTCATTTCAGACAACGAAAACAAACAGACAAACCTGATGCGCAAGCAATCAAAAAAGGAGGGGGTGGTAGTACAGAACTTGGTGGGGGTAAAAACAAGAAACAAAAAGAATGGGGTACGAGAGAACAGAATTCAGCATAAGGGGGAAAAAAAGGACGACGAAGACTTGGAGCGCCAGAAATGTTGGAAGAGTGGGTCACGTCACAATAATATTAAATGCACAGAAGACACACACGCAAAGTTAATACATTTTGTGATCGGCGAAAATGGCACTAAATTACATAACGATTGGGCCATAATCGATAAGTCGAAACAAGGACACAAAACACGAGAGAAATTACGAAGAACAATTGGTCAGGCAGCATTTGTCTCATGACAGTGTCAAATGAACATTACAGTGAATAAAATGTAGAGGCTCATGTACGGAACATGCCTGGTTGTCTTAATAAATTCTTGTACAGTTATGAATATGGTCTGATTGACATTCCGGGAATATTGCGGGATGCCTTTCAATAATATTTCAATAAACTTATAATCAGTTATCAATTGACAATAATCGTACATCTCTACACAAGGGTCAATGCAACAAATAGTGCTCAGCAGTCTCCCTTGGGTAACCGCACTCACATTTGGGGCATTCCTTGAGGTGCCGCTGACATAAATCAAAATTCAAATCACTCATACCAATACGCAGTCTGCAATTATGGACTTTTTCAAATCTATCTCCAAAATAATAATGACATGGTACTTTAAAATCAACGTTGATTGCAGTAAAGTAATTGACTGACAATTAGGGTTGTATGTGGGGTGCCTAAAATTTGAACTTTTCTTATTCCCGAATATTTTTTGTGGGCGCAGAAGCACGGGGCAAATGGTATTGTTTTTTTCTGGAGGGGGATCAGACAATATAAAACCAATTAGAGGCCGAGTTGCCTGACAGAAAGGCCAATTCTAGCCCCAGTCCATGCCGGTTACATGTAATTAGCTATGCACACATTTGAGATCGATACCCAACCTTACTGAGCATCAGTTCTTTGCGTTATTTTATTTTCTTGTTTTTCTTTAAAATAAAAAAGGGAATGGTTTTATTGATGTCATTTTATTATGTCATTATCTAGTCAGCATAAATGACTTTTGTGGATACAGGAGAAAGTGTTAAAATGTGAAGATTTCAAGTGTGGTTTGTGGTCATCTGCTCAGTTGACCACTTAAAATGTTGTTTCATTTGATGATACGTTTTGTTTGGTGTTCCCGCTTGAATGTGACAGTAAGTTGTACAATGTTACTCTGTGTGTGTGTGTGTGTGTGTGTGTGTGTGTGTGTGTGTGTGTGTGTGTGTGTGTGTGTCATGTGTGTGTGTGTGTGTGTGTGTGTGCGTGCGTGAG
The DNA here is from genome assembly GCF_037325665.1 of Littorina saxatilis. Taxonomy (NCBI): domain Eukaryota; kingdom Metazoa; phylum Mollusca; class Gastropoda; order Littorinimorpha; family Littorinidae; genus Littorina; species Littorina saxatilis. The sequence goes on from NC_090257.1 coordinate 21,806,340, forward strand.
TGTGTTTGTGTGTGTTGGTGTGTGTGTGTGTTTGGTAACCGGCTTTGTACAGCGGGACCACCTTATTTTGTCATGTATTTTTATTCATTCTGGAGCTTTATTAAATAAACTGCCCATTTCAATCACAACTCTGGTCTGGTCTTATTGTCAGTGTTGCATAAATGATTGTATGTGAGCTTGTGAACATACAAAGAAAAAGAAAGAAACATTCTGTGTCGAAATATCTTGACTAAAAATCAGGCGGAAGACTACACCTGTTGCATTTCCTATTATGCTCAGGCAATTATAACTGAGGGCGGAAGCGACAATGATTCGTTTTCCCCCCAGATAACATTAATTTGTAGAGACGGAAAAGGAACACGCACATTCTGGAACTGATTTGTGTAAATAACTGAGAGGGTGTTTTGTCTGTTTTGTGAAACGGTCCTCACACATTTGCAAAGTTCCACAGTTAGGCAGCTGAATTAAAGCATTACATAATGCATAGTGTAAACTCTAGGCCTACTTCAAGGTCTTATTACTTCAAGATGCATACACGTGCTGTTGTATCTGTTAGTGCTTGCCGGACACCAGTGCTGATTAAAATGGCTTAGATTGTTACTAATTTGAAACTACAGTATGTCCTTTTACGCGTTGTGGCAACTGAATTTTGTTGGTACCGATGATTTATACAAAGACTTTTATCACAGGTTTCTTCCATATCAAACATTTATACTTACCTTCAAGTTCGAGTTTACCTTTACTTTCACGAGGAGAGTCTGTGTGTGTGTGTGTGTGTGTGTGTGTGTGTGTGTGTGTGTGTGTGTGCGCGTGCGTGTGTGCACGCTTAAATATTCTTGATTTTTGAACATAAGCAGTTTATCTGTCATGGAGTTGTGTGTGTTTTCATGTCTGCGTGTTCTTTTCCCCCTCCTTCCTCCTCTCGGCAGTCCGGCTTCAGTCATTTTATTCCTCCCCTCAAAGCAGACAGCAGCATTGTGTTAATGTTCAGAACTTTGCCAGGTTTTTTGTTGTTTGTTGTGCTTCTTTAATTTAGGTTTGTTGTTTGTTTAAAACACTCAAACATACGCACACATCCACACGCACACTTTTACTTTTTAAGTTATAATAAGTATTGCATTCAGCCACGGTTTTTTTTCTCAGTTGATATTCTGATTTTTGCCATTTTTTTGTGTAATTTGTTTTTGTTGTGCTTGTTTGATGTAGGTTTGGTGTTGTTTGTCGTTGTTTGTTTAACACACACTCAAACACACACTAACCAGACACACACACACACACACCACCACCACCACCACCACAAGAATAGGTTTACACTCACTTTTTCCTCCACGTTTTAATTTTGGCAATATCATTAACCAGGATTGCAAAGCAGGGATCATTTGTCAATTTCATAACAACGTACATACAATTTCAGCTGGTCACTTCAATAATGTGCATCATCACAGGTTTCTGCTGGAATGACAGTGTCTTATCTGTCAACACAAAATACACACACACAAAATGAGTGTGATGCTGTATGCCTCCTAACAGATCCTAACTTCACCCTCCAAACCTCCCTGCAGATGTATGTTCTGTGCACAAAAATAACCTTTTAAAATATACAAAATGCAGACAACATTTCTACATTTGTAGTTGTGCTGCAGACCTGTTTACCCCCATAAGTGTTTTGGAGTAATGCTCAGCCCCAAAATAGTAATCCTGGTACAAAAATAGTAATCATCCAGCATTCGTCGCCAATTACACGCACATGACAACTGTTCTGCGAAACGCATCATGCACATATATCAGGCATGGGAATTGAAAATTGTACGGAAATTTATAACTGAAGACGCGAAGCATCAAGTCGACAAGCGCCTAGCCTTACTATCCCATGCAAAAATTTCTCCAAAGACCCAGATGGTGCAATCTGGTGTCATCTGAGCTCCATTTGCCATTAAATTCTGTTTTTGAATCAGATTTTTAGTACAAAAATGTACCAATGCTTTAAAAAAATATATAATGTTTATATGGTTTAACAAAAAATGCTTCTAAACAGGAAAATGTAACTTGTAACACATCTGTGCATCTGGTTTACTTTCAAGACATAAAGTTCAATCTGAGCCAGCATGCGTGAACAAAGTACGGACAGTTTTCGCTTTTGCGCAAAGCCAGTAACTGCTTTTTTGTGTCCTACGCGGACACTTTTGCATCGGCAACATTCGGCAATCCGCCGTTCGGCGGCAATATGCCTGATTATCCATCATTCACAAACAAAACACATCAGTCAGTTTTTGTAGTCATCATAATGTCAAAGAAGATTACATCAAAAGCACATGCATCACTGATTCTTTTTCTTTTGCTCGTAGTAGGCCTTTTTCAGTGTGTCAAGCGCTTCTTACTGTACTTGCGCTTGCTGAAGGTACTGAACTTGTCAAATTCAGGTGCACGGAGCCCCTGGGCTTTTAGTCATACCTCAGGCAGCTATCTATTAGAAGAACTACCAAGTTTCATTGACTTGCACCCAAAGAGTCAAGAACTGCGATTTTTTTACGAATCAATTTCGTACTCGGACCGGCTGGTCTTGACCTATTTTTGGATCTAAATTTAGATCAGGTAGATCACCACATCATGCACAAAAAGACACGTCACTAGCAAACTATGTCAGACATCATCATGAGTTTGTATAAAACAAAATGGAGGCCGGAATCACTCAGTTGAATCGAACTCCGACCAAACACCACGTAATAACTAGGTTAATTTATGCACTCGCGTGAACAAGAAACTGTCGAGCTTCACAGATGTCGTCGTTGGGTAGTTTTACTACCATAGGAGGATTTTTGAACTGTAAATGCACTCAGCTGCAACAAAAACGCAAAACGAAGGCTGTAAGCTGCACTGTGCCTTTAAGTAGCTCAACACAATGATCGCAGCCCAGGGTGCTAACACAGTTTGGAAGGTCAAGGTTTTATAGTATGCTTCACTAACGGGATCTTATAAAAAAAAGCTAAAACATTTACCACTGAAGAAAAACCATCTCTGAACAATTCAAAATTGTCACACTACTAGTTTTACATTTTAAGGATCTTGCCTAGTGCACATCTTTTTATTATGAAACATTTGTATTGTAAACAAAAGAAAACACAATGTCTTGTGATCTGTAAATGTTCTTAATACAGGGAACTTTATACATTGTTCAAGTGAAGTACTGTACAGCCTATTTAGCTTGTTCATTTTCTCCCTATAATCTGCTACAATTCAATAAACTGCTGTAAACTTGTGTGCCCTTAAAGTAGATTTATGTCCTTCTGTGTGGGCACCTTCTTCTTCTTCTTCCTCTTCAGTGTTCAGTGTTTGCATTTGGATGTGTGCTCTCTGGCCAAGTCTTGTTGCACAGGGGTACGGGTGGCAAGAAAAGGCCACCCTCTCAGAACGTGTTGCAGAGTCTGTTCTTCCTACCCTAGCCACAGTCGCACGCTGTAGGTGCAAAACCTATCCTTTTGATGTGTACCTTCAGACAGCAGTGTTCTGTGCAAAGGCGAAAGATGGCTGTCTGTTCTGCGTGAGTAAGATGGGGCTATGGTCTTGAATGAGCTGGTAGCTGTCTGTCTTTAAAAAAAAAAAAAAATAGACATCAAAGAAGCTGCAGCACCAGCCAAGTGTTGACTGTTTTCTTTATGCGTAACCTGGTCCTGGCAGTAGCTGTTGTCCATCTGTAAACAAGCAAGATCATTATTATAATATATTGATGGTGTATTTGTTTTACCCAAAAGACGATTAAAATAACATTTAATTTTTGTTTTAGTTATGTGGCATACATGCAGTGGAACGATCATATCTTGTGATATCTTCCCTCTGAGAAAAAAAACTACTATTCAAAATGTACTTTTACATACTTTTTTGTTAACTTAGGCTTTTGAAGATCCACATCCAATCCTGCCACAATGTAGGCACAATCATAGGCTAAAATTGTCAGGGTTATTTACCATCGAACTGTCCTCAACATTCTATGCTGACACACACACATGCACACACACACTGGCACAGACACATAACTTGACTTCACTTAGGAAGGTTATGTGATGCTTAAATCATTTGTCTTGCCACTAGTTCATCACAAGTAACCACTGTGTTTATTGCTGGTATGTGCTTAAATGGAGGGATAGTCTTATCCCATGGTAAAACATTTTTTTTTTAAAAAGCCTGGCAGGTGATGTGAGATGTGAGCCAAACTGTGTTCACGAAAAGCAGCCGGCCTTTAATAACACAAAGCTGTCTCTGTACACAATTCTGCTTTTACACATGCTATCCCTTAACTTGGATTCATACCAAAAATCAAGCCTGGTTTCATAGGAAACAGTCAGAATGTTGATTCAGCATTTAGAATGATAATCTTATTTCATGTACACGCCTTGGCAAATCTGACAATTAAGTAAGCAGAAGTTTTCTTCACGGGACGGATTTGCTCATTTTATTATGTAGCAATGCACTTCACTTGGTCACATACCCCCCCCCCCCCCCCCCTCTGTGCACAGTGATAGTTTTAAACAAGGAATTCTGTAAACACAGGGGTGGTCAAATACACCCCCCCCTTCCCTCTGTGCACAGTGATAGTTTTAAACAAGGAATTCTGTAAACACAGGGGTGGTCAAATACACCCCCCCCCTTCCCTCTGTGCACAGTGATTGTTTTAAACAAGGAATTCTGTAAACACAGGGGTGGTCAAATACACCCCCCCCCCCCCCCCTTCCCTCTGTGCACAGTGATAGTTTTAAACAAGGAATTCTGTAAACACAGGGGTGGTCAAATACACCCCCCCTTCCCTCTGTGCACAGTGATAGTTTCAAACAAGGAATTCTGTAAACACAGGGGTGGTCAAATACACCCCCCCCCCTTCCCTCTGTGCACAGTGATAGTTTTAAACAAGGAATTCTGTAAACACAGGGGTGGTCAAATACACCCCCCCCCCCTTTCCCTCTGTGCACAGTGATAGTTTTAAACAAGGAATTCTGTAAACACAGGGGTGGTCAAATACACCCCCCCCCCTTCCCTCTGTGCACAGTGATAGTTTTAAACAAGGAATTCTGCTGTAAACACAGGGGTGGTCAAATCCACCCCCCCCCCCCCTTCTCTCTGTGCACAGTGATAGTTTTAAACAAGGAATTCTGTAAACACAGGGGTGGTCAAATACACCCCCCCCCCTTCCCTCTGTGAACAGTGATAGTTTTAAACAAGGAATTCTGTAAACACAGGGGTGGTCAAATACACCCCCCCCCCCCCTTCCCTCTGTGCACAGTGATAGTTTTAAACAAGGAATTCTGTAAACACAGGGGTGGTCAAATACACCCCCCCTTCCCTCTGTGCACAGTGATAGTTTTAAACAAGGAATTCTGTAAACACAGGGGTGGTCAAATACACCCCCCCCCTTCCCTCTGTGAACAGTGATAGTTTTAAACAAGGAATTCTGTAAACACAGGGGTGGTCAAATACACCCCCCCCCCTTCCCTCTGTGCACAGTGATAGTTTTAAACAAGGAATTCTGTAAACACAGGGGTGGTCAAATACACCCCCCCCCCCCTTCCCTCTGTGCACAGTGATAGTTTTAAACAAGGAATTCTGTAAACACAGGGGTGGTCAAATACACCCCCCCCCCCCCTCCTTCCCTCTGTGCATAGTGATAGTTTTAAACAAGGAATTCTGTAAACGCAGGGGTGGTCAAATACACCCCCCCCCTTCCCTCTGTGCACAGTGATAGTTTTAAACAAGGAATTCTGTAAACACAGGGGTGGGACTCTCTTGTGATGAAAAAGGAGGAAATCCCTTTTTTTCCAGGGGGTTCGGGGGCATGTTACCCCAAATTTTGGTTAAATGGTACATTAAAATCTGTGCAATCTGACAAAAAAGACATTCTCCACACTCCCCAACCTCCCCCCCCCCCCCCCCCCTCAAAATTACTATTAGTTATCAGGAGTTTTCAGTCAGCACAATTTAACTCTCAAGCCTCCAGTGTTCTGTTTCATCTCCACGTCACTCCAAATCATTCAGTCAACAAGTCATAGATATTGTAATGAAATGTGACGCGGAAAAATAGATTACTCCAGCAGAATTCGTAAGTTGTGTCCGCGGAAATCCGCGGAAAAGTCCCACCCCTGAAACAGCACTGCATGGTGCCTTTTCCAGAAATAAATTCATCAAAAAATGTCAACTCACAACAGCAAGAGTCAGTGTGTCGATTGTTCATATGTGACAAAGTTGAGGGATGAGCTTATCCTATCTTAAAGCCTGGCCAGAACTGAGACGGTGACGAGAAGTAGTGTGCCTATAATGACACAATGCTTTCTTCGTAACCAATTAGATTCAACATCTCAGATCTGGTCAGGCCTATACAAATGCCATCTCTCAACTTGGTCCATACAAAAATCATGAACCTGGCTTAATTCTGTACAGAGTGGGAATTTGTTTTTCTCTTTTTCGAAATCCAAAATAAGCAAAATCAGGTCTTAAAATCAATCAATCAATATGAGGTTTATATCGCGCGTATTCCGTGGGTACAGTTCTAAGAGCAGGGATTTATTTTATCTTTTTATTTTATGCAATTTATATCGTGCACATATTCAAGGCGCAGGGATTTATTTATGCCGTGTGAGATGGATTTTTTTTTACACAATACATCACGCATTCACATCGGCCAGAAGATCGCAGCCATTTCAGCGCATATCCTACTTTTCACGGCTATTATTCCAAGTCACACGGGTATTTTGGTGGACATTTTTATCTATGCCTATACAATTTTGCCAGGAAAGACCCTTTTGTCAATCGTGAGATCTTTAACGTGCACACCCCAATGTAGTGTACATGAAGGGACCTCGGTTTTTCGTCTCATCCGAAAGACTAGCACTTGAACCCACCACCTAGGTTAGGGAAGGTGGGAGAAAATTGCTAACGCCCTGACCCAGGGTCGAACTCGCAACCTCTCGCTTCCGAGCGCAATTGCGTTACCACTCGGCCACCCAGTCCAAGTCCAAATGGAGCAAGTCTTAAAATGGGAGTGAATTTACAGATGTTATGAACAAGAAGTCTGCGAAAACAGGGTCATTAATAGGAAGGAGTCTTAGATTGGGGTGTCTTAAAAGGGGCAGGGGTGGAGGCCACTGTAATGACCATGAAATAATCAAAATAATACTATCAGTCATCTTATTCTCTACCAAATTTCTAGAGGTCAAGACAATGATACAGATTATTTACTTGTGTCACTGTTAGTGTCATTCTATGAATAACAGACCGATAGAAAGAGAGCTCTGTGTCTTGTACCTGGGTTCGTGCTCAGTTGCTTGAAAATTGACTTGTCAGAGGTTCTTCTTCAGCCTTACACCAGCCTACAGCGGTAGCTTCTACTTCACCAAACTTTGTTCTGAAACAAAACAAATAAAACACATCTTCAGGGTCAAGCATATGTATCAAATCATGATCACACAATTAAACCTTCTTCTTTGGTCAGTACTATTGAAGATTTGTTAATTGTTTCTTGTTCACAAAAGCACTAATCAAAAAATTGCTCCAGGGGCTTGCAACGCAGTACAATATATTACCTTACTGGGAGAATGCAAGTTTCCAGTACAAAGGACTTAACATTTCTTACATACTGCTTGACTAAAATCTTTACAAACATTGACTATATTCTATACAAGAAACACTTAACAAGGGTAAAAGGAGAAACAGAATCCGTTAGTCGCCTCTTACGACATGCTGGGGGGCATCGGGTAAATTCTTCCCCCTAACCCGCGGGGGGTTGTACAAGATAATGAAATAGAGTGAATTTTGAAGTGCATTCATAATTAAAGCCCAATCATGTGGTTTAACCTACCTAGTCTTGAAAAGCCTGTCCGAGGAAACAGATCAAGCACCCTTCCGCAGACCTTCCTGACGGAAGAGTCTTGGTTGTAACCGCTCACTTTCTAAAGTAGTCCATAAGCAGTTCCATGTGCCTATGTTATCACTGTAACCAGCTCCTTTGTGTACCTGTGATCTGGATGAGCTGCAACACATAAAACTTTCATATGAACACTATGTCAAGTATACCAGTTAGCATCCATCAAACACTGACTGACTGAGGAGCATCACAAGATCTGTTCTAAGGAGGTAACAACTATTGTCACAAAGTGTTTATGATACAGCTGCAGGCACATGGCACTGAGTGGTCAATTGGTGAGGGGGGGGGGGGGCAGAAGTTCTGCTCAGTCTTGTCTGCTGATACTACACTTTGTGGTGGTGTAAGGCAGGGAATCACACCCCAACCACTGGCCCCGCCCACCTGGTGTCGAGTGCCTGTGGATACATCAGTCCCAGTCATGGCTGGCCCCCGGTTGACAACTGCCATGTACGTCATGTACGGGTACATTTACTTTGCAGTACAGATTAGTTTTCAATAGCAATGACATCATGGACGCACACCTGCCCAACGCAGACAAGGACAGCAAAATCAGGGACCAAACGTGATAAAGAGTAACTAATCGTCACAAACATCAAAATGCTTTGCATTTCTTGACCAGATAACAATCATTTCTGGGCAATTGAAGATTATTATTCCACCTACAGGCTATCACCCCCATGGCTGTTACTTGTAACACATTTCATTTCTTAAAATATGTTTTGTAAAGTAATACTGTAGTTAATAGATTTCTCTGAAAGGCACATTCCTTCTCATGAAAACAATTTGGCTCACCGTCTAAGATCTGGTCAGGCTTTAAAATGGGATAAGACATGATCTCTTAACTTGTTCACATACCCACAATGAACGGTCTGGTTGCTCTCTGCGCCAAGTGCGATTGTGTTATGAATAAATGCTGTAAAAGCTACAACTGTACTAGCTCATTTAAAAAAAAAAATCACAAAATGTCATTTCACCACAGCAAGCAAACAGTGTGTTTATTTCTGGTATAGAACAGACACACACACACACACATACACCAAAGCAACACAAAAGCCCAAAACATGCCTACCATCTAAATGAGGAATCCAGTTCCAACTGTCTTCTGCCAATATAACACTGCCAGAGACACCATGGTGTAGAAAGTCAGTTTAAAGAGAGACTACCTGAAAGAAAAATGATACAATAATAATAAAACACCCAGTGCAATAGACATACTTGCTCGTTAAAGGCTTACTTTACCATGTAAAAACATTTTGCTTCACAGTCTCAGATCTTGTCAGGCTTTTACTTGGGATAAGATCATCCCTCTACTTGGACGAATAGCAACATAGATCAGCTTGAATGCTCTCTGTGCAGAGTGGTTTTTGTTTGTTTGTTAAAGAATTAGTTTTGTTAACAACACTTGGTACCTTTTTGTGAAAATATTTCATCACACATTTTAACTCACCACAGCAAGCAGTCACTGAATATATAATTTTTTGTATGTGGCCAAGATGAGGGATTCCATGTTAAAGCATAGCCACATTATACTGTAGTGACAAGGCAAGTGGGCCTTTAAATTGTAAACTGATATATTGTGCATTTTGACTTCTTCATAAATTATAACCCTGATGCAGGCAGTCATCAGTACATGTAGTGGTTTAGTCCCTTGAATGAGAAAAGAATGACTTTGCAAGAAAGAAACTTGGAGTCAAAGTCAAAATACCCTTTAAATTAAAAACTATAGATTCCACAGGGTTTGAAGTTAGAAAGCTCTGAAAATAACTCTGCTATTTGAAATTGACTAATAGTATTAACTTATACCGCCATACATGATACACATGTACAGACAAATGAACTAAGGCTTGTGAAGATCCATAATCCTGCTACACAAAGACACAATCATTCAGAGGTTGAAATTGCCAGGGTCATTTTCCATCCCCATGTAGCCTGGATTTAATTACTGGCATGTTTTTCAGTTAAAGAGATGTGTCACTCAGAATGACAGGAGATGGTTCACTCAATGCAGAGCATAATATAACATTGATTTCTTCATGCCATCTGATTTGCAGTTGAATTCACAGGGCGAGAAAAATTCTAGACTGTCCTCAACATTCTATGCTGACTGTAAATTGTAATTATATAATACATCCACCCTAGCTAACTGGTACACTAATCACTTGCTCTGGCTTACTTCTTTTTCCAACATAATAAATCTGTTATTTGTACTTTAGCCTTTTGTGGTAAAATATTCTCATTACCACCAGTTGCACTCACAAGCTATTGCACTAGTGTATTTTGGAAATGATCAAAGGACTTACTTGTGTTCTACAACAGCACCATGTCAGTGTTGCGGGAAGAATGAGGCAGGGCTTGGTAATAACTGAGACCTGCAAGTAAACAGAACATATTTAGAATCCCAGCATGTGTTATAATTTGTGTATATTTATATTATAAGGTCTTACATTGCAATAACAAACACACACACACACATGCACACACTCATTCAATGTGCTCTATGTGCTAAGAATAAGAGTGATTGTTTAATGAATTAACGCTGAAGAAGCTACTAGTTGCTTAAACACATTCATAGCAAAATGTCACTTGATCATATCACCACATCAAGCACACTGTATCTTCATTTCTGGTTGTATACATTGTATGCAAGTGGAGGGATGATCTTATTCCATGTAAAATCCTAGCTCAGCTGATCTCTCTCAACTTGGATTCATACCAAAAATCAGGAGCCTGGGTGTTTCTGTTCAGTGGGCATTTCCCTATTTGTTTTATTTGAATGCATTTCTTAAAAAGAACACTTCCTCTGCATAGCCGTCAGGATGTTGGTTCCACCTTTAGGAATGTGTCTTAGTGGACGGACAATCTTATTCCATGTACATGTTCCATTCCTTCGTGCATTATGTGATTCTACTGTATTTTAGTCATAAACAATGACCTTCATTCTAATAAGAAGAGACTATTACCTTTCACCTCGGACGTGTCAACTCATATTTTGCCGCTGAGTCGGTGGACAGTTGCTGGAAACCGAGTCCGTCGTCACACTTCGGGCTTTGGCAACTAAGTTCACTTTGCGGGTCTTTCCCCTTGTAACACCATACTTGTTCGATCACAGTTTCTTTGTTCATCGGCCGAAGCAGGCCCCTCCTTCGCTCCCGTCTCGGCCACAGTTTCCTCAGTGCAGTCGCTGAGTCGGGCATGAGAGCCCGCCCTTGAACGCACTCTCCCCTGTACCGCATAGTTTTAAACCTCCCCACCTTTTTAATCTCCCTGTTTGCCGGAGCTAACCACTATCGGTAACAGTGACTCAACCGCAGGACTCTGAGACGTTCGCAAGAACCCAGTCCTCTTCGGAAGAAGATGATCAAAGATGCATTGCCGACGCCGGCCATGTTGAATTAGTGAAAACCGAAACGTGGAAGCGAAACTAACATATCTTCGGGAATCAATTAGGAAAACTATATGTGTAGTAGGTAGAAAAATGGCATTTAATGAGACAGATAAAACTCGGATCAAATGAGAAAGAAAGAACTATCCAAACTTGCAAGCACAGCCGCGGTAGTCCTAAGTACGTACTGAAGTTCCCGATCCATGTTTTAGTCTAACCAGCGCTGTCTCTAGTCTATAGATGCGCAACAGGATAAGAGATACCCTGAGGTTATAAGTGATACTCCCACATACGTTGCACAAGCATAGTTTAACGTTACCTTATGTACGGTCCAACCGGTGTGCAATGGGTGGAGGGAGAGAGAGAGAGAGAGAGAGAGAGAGAGAGAGAGAGAGAGAGAGAGAGAATCATGTACACACAGATGGACGACTTCGCTTGGGGTATGTACTGCCCGGCAGTACACATCTACTTTATTGATATAAGCAGATTCGCGATCGTCGATAATGATTTTTCATGGTGTTTTGTAATTTTTAAATTACAAAGGAATTGATATGTAAGACAGTTTCAAGCGAGCTATTTTTCGCGGCTGTATTTACTGTGCAAACAACTCTAAATATGGCAAAAGTGTCACGTGATAATCAACCGTTTGGTTTCGGCGCTCACTGGAGCAGACGATTTTTTCTGTAACCAGTTGACAGTGATGAAACCATATATTACACTCTCCTTCCGGCAGCAGTCCCAAAATTTCGACTTGTTTTGACCTCAGAGAGATGTCTTTACCTTAAACTGTGAAGAACAGAACGGAGATCACTGTCGAAGTCGGCCAATCTGCAATCATTTTCGTCTCGCGAACACTGATCTCAAATTTAGATTTGCGTAGTACTGTAGCGTTCGCTCAAGGCATCCTGTCGGGGAGAGAATGAGCCGAACTCATTTTGACCTGAGTTCAGGATGTGTCTGGGAGGTGCAGAAAAGGACGCACTGAGTCGAGTTCGCTCACTCACCTTTTCTAAAACTAGACCTTCCAGGTACCAGTCGGAAAACAATGGTCATCATTCAGCAGATCTTAGGTCTGAAGAAGCTGTTATTGATCAAAAGTATAACATATTTTGTTCTGGGAGTCTTTTCTCCCTTAGAGCTGTAACGACAGACTTCCTGTGCAATGAAACTTTGAATCTAACGTTTTATCAACAAGATTCGCTGACTGTGTACACCATTCAAAGTCTTCGCATTCGTGGCTCTTTCTTCGAAGGAAAGCTAAATTCTCTAACCTAAGGGATCCGCTCACATATAATTATGTAACTTCAGCAGGACCGACGACGCACTGCAGCTTATCCCAGCCCGCTACACGTTGCATGAAAGGAAAACAGGCCAAGTACTCGTCATAATCCCTATCGCGACATAAATAATAGACCGTGCGTCGTCTGTGCCGCTTAAACTGCGCAGGTATATTCTGCCCATAACAAGATTCGCTGACTGAGTTATTTTCAACTGTTTGCTACAGTCTGTCTGCGCACAACACAACCAAGCAGAAAAGGGAGGAGAAGTACATTATCCGTAAGCCCACATTCCTGTGTTGGGCTGTACAGGTGACTTATGAAGACACTAATGTGGTAACGTCTTATCGGGACTACATTGTGTCGGCTGATGAAAACCTGGACTTGTTACCTCCTTCTACATGACCTCTCTCGCTGCTCTTTGTCGCCCCCTAGCTCTATATGCCTGACCTCTCTTTGTCTGTCTGTCTTTCTGGCCTCTCTCTGTTTGTTTCTTCTCTGTCGCTGCCTTGTGATTGTCTGTCTGTCTGCCTGCCTGCCTGTCTGTTTGTCTGTCTGCCTGCCTGCCTGCCTGCCTGTCTGTGTGTCTGTCTATCTCTCGCTCTCTGAGTTTCTCTCTCTGTCTTACTCCTCCCAACAACACCTTGCTGTCTTTCCCTGCCTCTTTATAATTAGACATGACGAAACGTACACACATTTCCTCCATATCTCTCTCTCACCTATTCTCTTCCTCTTCCCCTTCCCCCGCTCGTGTCACACACACACACACACAAACGCTCACACACGCTCACACACGTTTATAAAACGTGGGTCAATGTTTTGTTTTATAAAATGGAGTGCACATTCTACTGTTAACAACTCATACTTTCACTTTCTTAGGTCGCATGTCACTTTAGTTTCCCGTCGTACAAAATTAATACGATATTTTAGATTTTGAACGTACAAACAATAAAATTAGTCTTGGCCAACAATATCTCAGTTGATATTCTCTTTTTTACCAAAAGCGAGGGGATAACAAAAATAACAAAATTGCAACAACAGGTACACACACAAAGTATGTAATGAAAAACAATGCAATAAACACACATAGCCAGCCAGGGTCACACACACACACACACACACACACACACACACACACACACACACACACACACACACACACACACAAATCATCCTCTCCCCCCCCCCCCCCCCCCCCCCCCCCAATGCAATAAAAAGTCACCGTGAGCCTTGAAAAGAATGCAGCTGAACAATGGCCGACTCACAGCAACCGACCGACCAGAGCGACAGAAAGGCGGTGACACAATGGGTGATTGCGCTGTTACAGCCTCAACCTTGTCGAGGAGTTGTCGAGTCAACGACTAGTCGGAGACAACGTGCATTGAGCTGGCTTGACATTTATATCGCCATTCCTATACCGTTTTCTTAGCCGTGGTTGTGTTATACATTGTGTGAGCTGTGGTAGTTTGCATGTGTGTGCACCTTAGTATCATGCTGCGCTTTTACGGGGATGCTTTGAGCCGTGTGGTCTTGGTTCAACTTCCTTTATGCTGCTGTGGTGTTAGTTCTACTTCCTCTTATGCTGAGAAGACACAGTTACTCTTACCTCGCCCATGAAAAAAATATTGTTTTTGTACAGTCAGAGTTACCCCCACCTAAACTAACCCCACCCCCCCTCCCTCCCATTATTCTGCATTCTCATCTGTTGCAAAAGTAATTATCCTGAACCAAGTTGTAGGCATAAAAGTGACACTTTCTAATATTTCACTCCGACGTATTTGCCACTTGCAGCAAATCTTAAAGAATGGATTTCATCTGCACAGCAACTCTTGAACACCGCCCTGATATGGCCCTTCGTGGTCGGCTGGGCGTTAAGCAAAACAAAAAACAAAAAAAACTCTTGAACTTGCCCCCCCCCCCCCCCATCTCCAATCAGGGCGTGGGGGTTCCTGCTCTATTGTGAATGGCATCGCTTTTTCATATACAGCAGCTGTAAGAGGGAGATCACAAAAAGTCTCACTTTAACTTGAAACAAGTGAAAGGGCTTGACATTCAAACTATTCTGGGGCAACAGTTCGGAACATTACCGCCAAGTTAAAGGCACTCTCTTTCCGCGAGAGAAAAAAAAGGACTGTGTCAAAAGATGGCAAAATAATAGACTGTCGAAAGAACTAAATTAGTCCTGGAACAATGAAAACCTACATCACAAGCCAAGAGGTAAATAAAGTTATTTTTATTTCCGAAGAATTACTCCTGTTACACCCATTTACATGTAACGCTCAATTAAATTAACACGCCGCACACCTGTGTCTTTGGCACTCTGACAAAATATACATATTTCTTAACGCTGGTAAGATTATATATTCTAACACGCAAAATGTAAATATTATAAATTAAAAAAATTAAAATAAATGTTTCAAAATAAAATAACAAAAACATTGAATATAACAAGAGACGAATCCGTGTACCACAAACACGCCAGGATAAGGCCCCCTTGGCTAAACTCTCGATCGAATGAAAGGGCTGTACCTTTAAATGAACTCACTGTAACACTCACAGCGTGTCTGCCCCAGTCCTAAATAATCAACGGCAGGGGTTGTGAAAGAAAGGAGACCTAATCGCAGCCAGTTTCCGCGCACAAAAAGGGGGCGACCCTAAAACAAACCACAACCTTCACTTTTCTCTCGCTTCCTCCCCCAAAAAAAGAGAACGCCAGTAAACTAGGTGGGAAGAAACAGTGCAAAGGAACCGGCGCGGATTGAAAAGGAGGTAAAAGAAAGTTAAAGACACCTTCCGTCCACTGCAGTGAAGATCCTCTTGTAAATCATGACAGAGGGCGGGGATGTAGCTCAGTCGGTAGCGCGCTGGATTTGTATCCAGTTGGCCGCTGTCAGCTTGAGTTCGTCCCCACGTTCGGCGAGAGATTTATAATTTCTCAGAGTCAACTTTGTGTGCAGACTCTCCTCGGTGTCCGAACACCCGTGTGTACACGCAAGCACAAGACCAAGTGCGCACGAAAAAGATCCTGTAATCCATGTCAAGGTTCGGTGGGTTATAGAAACACGAAAATACCCAGCATGCTTCCTCCGAAAGCGGCGTATGGCTGCCTAAATGGCGGGGTAAAAACGGCAGACCTGGGAACCCCTGTTTTGCGCTTAGAGTATTCTCAAACAAACTTGGTGTATTTATGGAAAAATGAGCGTACTCCACACATCATTTGAACGTCCATGATTCAAACATGCTTCCCACGCGTCCGTCACACTGTTAATTAATTTTACCTATACATTTAAAACATACGATTTTTACAATGTTAACTGACAAAAACTGTAATCATGTGTCTTTCTTTCTTTCTTTCTTTATTTGGTGTTTAACGTCGTTTTCAACCATTCAAGGTTATATCGCGACGGAATCATGTGTCAACATACTGCATCGGCACCTGTGAAGAAAAGTAGTGTAGGAATTTTTCTCGTCGTATTTTTCCCCACTGACCGTACTGATCGTATTCTAGACAATCATGCGTACAAAATACGGCGAAATCGTATGGGTTCCCAGGTCTGAAACGGTCATAAACGTAAAAGCCGTGGGAGTTTCAGCCCATGAACGAACAAACAAACAAACATGACAGATCCTTCGGGTTAAGGGTGGAGATTTTTCCGATCTCCGAGGTCAACTTATGTGCAGACCTGCTAGTGACTTATCCCCTTCGTGTGTACACGCAAGTACAAGACCAAGTGCGCTCGGAAAAGATCCTGTAATCCATGTCAGAGTTCGGTGGGTTATAGAAACACGAAAATACCCAGCATGCCTCCCCCAAAATCGGCGTATGCTGCCTGAATGGCGGGGTAAAAACGGTAATACGCGTAAAAATCCATTCGTGCTAAAAACATGAGTGAACTTTCTTTATGTGTGACCCGTTCTCACAAACGGGGGCCTAAGTCGTAGCGAGCCGTTCCGAGCTATCGGCTGGGAAAGGCAGTGAGGGCCTACTTGGGTGATTTTCATTTTTTTTGCATTTCTGACCTCTTTATACCCTAATCTTTCATATTCCGAAATATTTTGTTGAGTTTTATTATTTAAATGTGTTAATTATGTCTTCAAAGACACAAATTCGCTCACAACACTATAATTAGGGAAGGAAAAAAACGCGATTTTCTCAAAATGGCGTCCTTGAACATGGTCCGGTTGTAACTTACTTAACTTCCGCAATTTTTTTCACAGAAACTTCTTTTTGGTATCAAATTAAAGCTTATTAAATGAAGTTTCCAGTGATATGCATAACTCCAAATATCCAAATTCCGGCTTAGGCCCCCTTTTGTGAGAACGGGTCACATTTGGTGTTTAACGTCGTTTTCAACAACGAAGGGTTCATGAGTGAACGTGGGAGTCTAAGCCCATGAACGAAGAAAAAGAAGAAGAATGACAGATCCGTCCAAGCGTTTGCATGACATCAGAAAAGAAAATACATGTAGTAGCTAGCATCTTCTCACTGAGGCGCGTACAAATCAACACACTCTAAACTGAAGTGATCAACTTTTGAACACACTTTCTGTAACCAATTTTGAACACGGTGTGACATCAATCAATCAATCAATATGAGGCTTATATCGCGCGTATTCCGTGGGTACAGTTCTAAGCGCAGGGATTTAAAAAAAAAATTATGCAATTTATATCGCGCACATATTCATGCCGTGTGAGATGGAATTTTTTTACACAATACATCACGCATTCACATCGGCCAGCAGATCGCAGCCATTTCGGCGCATATCCTACTTTTCACGGCCTATTATTCCAAGTCACATGGGTATTTTGGTGGACATTTTATCTATGCCTATACAATTTTGCCAGGAAAGACCCTTTTGTCAATCGTGGGATCTTTAACGTGCACACCCCAATGTAGTGTACACGAAGGGACCTCAGTTTTTCGTCTCACCCGAAAGACTAGCACTTGACCCCACCACCTAGGTTAGGAAAGGGGGGAGAAAATTGCTAACGCCCTGACCCAGGGTCGAACTCGCAACCTCTCGCTTCCGAGCGCAAGTACGTTACCACTCGGCCACCCAGTCCATGACATCGTACATAGTTCTACTAGCATGGTGAACATAAGTGTTCTATGTCACACAGTGTTTCATACTGGTTAATGAAAGTGTGTTCAAAAGAATAATTTGTTTGTTTGTTTGTTTGTTTGCTTAACGCCCAGCCGACCACGAAGGGCCATATCAGGGCGGTGCTGCTTTGACATATAACGTGCGCCACACACAAGACAGAAGTCGCAGCACAGGCTTCATGTCTCACCCAGTCACATTATTCTGACACCGGACCAACCAGTCCTAGCACTAACCCCATAATGCCAGACGCCAGGCGGAGCAGCCACTAGATTGCCAATTTTAAAGTCTTAGGTATGACCCGGCCGGGGTTCGAACCCACGACCTCCGGATCACGGGGCGGACGCACTTGATTACTCTATACAAGTCATGTATGCAGTGTCGGGTTTTCTTTCTTTCTTGCTGTTTCCTTGATTTTCTCAATCGCATCGTAGTCGTCACACCCATGCCAATCTTCACAAAATAATTCAGATATTTTGTTGTTGTTGTAAAGAACACATAAATTAACAACACAAAATATTTTGCAGTTAAGAGACAGGGTGAATCTGTTGGTATAGATCTACGTGGAAAGATACTCGCATCCCATGCAAACGCCTAGACAGATCTGTGGTAGTGTACAGAACACAACAGTCTTCACCGGCAGCACAGCTCCTTTAAACGAGGGCTGGAGTGGAGAAAAAGGTAGGCGAGAAGAAAGGTGTCGCAGGAAACTCTAGCTGGATTTTCTCTGCTGTGTGGTAGGGTGAAGGCAAAGGGCAAGTCTACACTGCCTGGTCTTCTGACCTTTCGGGGGTTTCTTCTTCGTTTCCTGGAGCACATACCCACAGACACACCAACACACACGTAGAGGTACCACCAACACACACACACACAGAGGCACGCATGCACGCGAACTCTCTCTCTCTCTCTCTCTCTCTCTCTCTCTCTCTCTTCAAAACAAACACGATGGATCGAGCAGTCATACCCTGTGAGAAAGTCACAAGCAGAGTCGCACATAACAACGAGCCAATAAAGAACGACATAGAGGCTAAAAACCAATCAAACGCACTCCAACGCACTGTGACGTAATTCGCAACACACGCAGCAGGCATTTTTGACGTAAATTCCACCCAGCTCTACCCCTCCCTCCCGCATCCGCTAGGGGTGGGTTACGTGCGTGCCACTTCCATGGAAACGCAGCGAAACAAACGGAACAATACCCGTTTCTCCTGATGGTTTAGGCTGATGCAGGGTTTTCTTCAACGTTGCAGCAAAAACTGCAGATATCATTGACGCAGAACGGGTTTAGTTCCAGCTGATCTTTTCCAGTCTGACGAGTTTGCACGGCTGTTGATGTGTGTTGCTTCTTGTCCTTTTTGCTGTGTATTTTTTAGGGGAGGGGGGGGGGTCATTGTTGTTGGCGTCTCTTTAGTATTTTTACTCCATAATCTCCCATCATGCAAATGTTGTCTGTCTGCCTGTCTGTCTGTCTGTCTGTCTGTCTGTGTCTCTGTCTGTCTCTCTCTCTCCTACCCCCGATCCATCTACAATCTCGCTCAGATTGTATACCCACATTTTTCAAAAAACAACACCACAATCACATATCCGCAGCACTGTGACATTCCTGCGTCCCTGCGTCATTTCAAGCCGATGACAGGTATGCCTTTTACCCAACGAAACGCACACATAACTTTACAAGCAAAGCCGAGCTTCAACCAAACATTCGCTAAATCTGCGGTAAAATCCCATATCTGCGTACTGTCTTGCAGCTAATGCGCCGCATGGGCGATATATACACAATTCAGTCTCCGGGTAGTAATCTTTGGCATTATCAGTGGATCTGGGACGAATGAAAATTACCAGAGTCTCTCTCTCTCTCTCTCTCTCTCTCTCTCTCTCTCTCTCTCTCTCTCTCTCTCTCTCTCTCCCTCTCTCTCTCTCTCTCTCTCTCTCCCCCCCTCTCTCTCCCCCCTCTCTCTCTCCCCCTCTCCCTTTCTCTCTCTCCCCCCAACCTGTAAACTAGAGAACATGCAAAATTGGAAATAAGGGGGATAGTAGTCTTACTATTTTATTTCAGGGAGAGTGGGGCGACGAGGTGCACACAAACGCAAAAGACAGGCTGGCATGTTCATCCTTGCAGGCTGCAATGGATTTGTTGGTATAACTGGGAAGGCACTTTTCAAACAGACTTGAAGCAATAAACAAAACACGCACACTGGTCCGGGTTTTTTCTTCTCAATTCACAAACAGATAAAAAGTATGCGAAGACAGGCTAAGATTACAGAGTGTTTGTAGTTAACTTCAATACAATAAAATAAAACAGAATGTTAAACAAGAAGAGCAAACGCTCGATCGAGTCACTTTCGCAGTTCTGAATATTATATGAGGCATCAGATGGACAGGAAGAAATTGCTATTCACAACACAATGAGTCACGTTCACATAAAATTTGAGCCCGGTCACTTTTATAGTTTCCGAGAAAAGCCCAACGTTAAGTTGTGTGTTGCCGAACAGAAAAGGCTAGTTATCTCCCTTGTTTTTCTGATAACGTTCGTAAAAGGCTACAGATGTAAATACTTTGATGTAAAGAATAATCCTACAAAGTTTCAATCACATCCGATGAACTTTGTCAAAGATATAAAATGTCTAATTTTTCCTTTGACGCTGACCTGTGACCTTGAAAAAGGTCAAAGGTCAACGAAACCATCGTTAAAGTGTAGAGGTCATTGGAGGTCACGACTAAACAAAATATGAGCCCGATCGCTTTGATAGTTTCCGAGAAAAAACCAACGTTAAGGTGGTGTCTACGGACGGCCGGCCGGACGGCCGGACAGACTAACACTGACCGATTACATAGAGTCACTTTTTCTCAAGTGACTCAAAAAACCATCTCTCTCTCTCTCTCTCTCTCTCTCTCTCTCTCTCTCTCTCTCTCTCTCTCTCTCTCTCTCTCTCTCTCTCTCTCTCTCTCTCTCTCTCTCTCTCTCTCTCTCTCTCTCTCTCTCTCTCTCTCTCTCTCTCTCTCTCTCTCTCTCTCTCTCCTCTCTTACAAGGACAGATTGTAAGAAAAGGCGTAGCCTTAAATCTTAATCCTTGTTAAATAAAGTTCAATTCAATTCTCTCTCTCTCTCTCTTTCTTTCTTTCTTTCTCTCTCTCTCTCCCTCCCTCCCCCCCCCGTCCTCCTGCGTCCCAATTTATTCAAATGCACAAACGGGTTCTGACGCCAAACTACAACCAAAAATCGTCAATGCCTTTTAGCTTGTTAACGTTCTTAATGTTGTTACTGTATATAACATGTATACAAGAAATTAATAAAAACACGCTTAAACCAATGCCTTTTAGTTCAACTCCTCCAAGATTAAAACATCCTCTACACCGCTCAACTGAACAGAACAGAATGCTCGCGTTCAGCAAATTTCGTCGCTGATTGGCGAACGCTGAAGATAAAAATTATATTCTGGTACGCTGCAGAATACCTTTGCTGACTGAACCATCATACTAAATCATCGAACAGTGAAGCACAAAAAAGACGCGTAACCGAGAAGGAAAAAAAACGGTACAGAAGAGAGAAAGAGAATTGACAGCAAAACCAGAATACATGTATGTATACAGAGGAGCAGTAACAGAGCAACAGATGAGCAAAAAAGCTAAAAGCCTGTATGGCAAAAAGCGTTGAGCAGTGCGGTGTCTGCGTGTGTATAACAGGAACAGCGAAGCGCGTCGGTTTATGACTTTTATGGGCAACGCTTCATTTCGCTGCACAAACGCCCGTCTTATGTCCTTCCGGTTACCAGATTTCAGGGGGTGAAAGGCCAAAAGGGTGCACCGCGCGCCACACAATTAAGAACGCATAAAACCATGAAAGAGGTATAAAACCCAGGAAGGGTTAAGCGGGTGTTTTACTTTTATTTTTGCTATGCTAAATTTCTATTTTTGTCCCCAGAATAAGAAATTATTTGGGACATGAGGTGGTTGTACGCTAAGCTTTTATTTTTCTGTCTTCGTTTCTTTTGTATTCCCCGCGGGATAGGGCAAAACGAAAAGTCAAGAATGAACATGGGGAAGAGTATGAGCGGGTAATAGAAATGGGTTTAAGAAGAAGTGTAAATGCTGGCTGCTACTCATAGTTTCTTCTCGTAATGTGTAACGGACACATAGCGATTTAAATGATGATATGATGAAACGCCATTTAAGCGATAACCCGTCTTGTGAGTGCGGATATCGTAATGAAGATGTTGAACATTATTTATTATTTTGTAACAATTACGATGATGTCCGAAGGCTAACAATACACACATTACCGAATGATTATCAAAATGTACAATGTTTATTATTTGGTCTGCCAAACCTACGTCTTACGGAAAACATTGAAATATTCGAAAAGGTACATAGTTTTATAAGGTTAAGTGATAGATTTTGACTACCCAGTGGTCACCATGTTAATGATCCAGTATCTGATTATTGGTAGGTCATGTTGTTTAACGATTTTACTGAAAGTCAAGCTTGAATGAATTTTGTTTAAGGTTTTTTTGTCAGTGCATCACATGACTAACCTCAGCTTAATTAGTTTGGACAACACTTTGGACGAAATTATTGCTGCTGCAGAAACATTTAATTGGCAAGTCTGTGACAGTCATCGTCTCTCTGACCCCCCCCCCCCCCCCCTCCCCTGTATACCCACCTTACCGACTCATATCTCCCCGATAATTCTTTTGTTATATTTTTTCTTCTTTTTTGTAAAAAATGTATCTTGTCTGTTTTACATTTCTAATAAGGGTATGAGCAATTAATTCTCTGACCTTGACATCACGTGAAACAATATTGCCTATCTAGATGTACATATTTATAACCACACTTAATATAAGCTTAGCTTGTTGTGTGGTCACACATGTCTGTATCGCATCTACATGCCACCCTGTATTTCTTCAATAAAATCTTGTTTAAACCAACGGACACCTAACCCACACGCTTTCGCTGAGAAATCGGTAAGTGCGAATCCCTACACCACAATTCGAGAAAACCCCACTTCATTAATCAACCAACACGCCCACGTCTCTGGTTCTTTGAGTCTAACATGCACAGTAACACACTCAACAGCTTTCGACGTGTGCTATGGCTTCCAAAACGAGCACTAGTCTCACACATTGCCCACAGCCAAACAAACCTACAGTGGTTTCTGATTGTTGAACATTCGTTGCAGTGTTAGTACCGTAGCACTTTCTAATGCTTTCCATTAGTTGAACTGCTGCGCACATTTTGCCACCACCACGATTTTCTACGTTTTCCTCAGCATACCGACATCAAACAGAAACATTACAACGGGTTATTATCATATTACTATCGCAACCTTTGCCATTATATTGCACAGCCACGAACTCGTTAACAGACTTCAAGCTCGAATAGTTGGTTATTTCACATGTCAATCCATCAATAGCCACTAGCCTTAAACTATGCATTCTAAATACTCGCATTTTTGGTCACGAAACGGAATAGTTCCGACATAAAGACAAGTACCAGTAGCAGTGACAGCGACGGATTTCCACCAACCCCTGGCTTTTTTCACACGGACAGTCCGCGTCTACAGACATTCAATCTCACAAGCTATTAACTATGATAAGCGTTTCTTTTGTGCATCGGTATCATTTGAGCAGCGGCGGTGCCAGAAAGGATTTTCTACTCGGTGGCTAGTTCACCCCCACCCTCCCCCCGACATTCAATCTTACGCACTATTATTCGCGGTATGCGCAACACGCGGCGACATAGTTAACATTGCATTGACGGGCTGTTTATCTTAGCCTGGAGAGTGACCCCTCTCTGACCCTATCAAATTTCTTTCTATATCGCTCTCTCTGTCCGTCTTTAGTGCTTAGCAATGATATTCAAATGCGCAAAGTTCGAGTCTACTGGATCCGCCCTACCCTATGGAAAGCCGTTTGGCTCATAACCATTGCACGTGTAAAAAATGATTAGTACACGTGTAATAAATAATTAATACACGTGTAATTAATGATTAATACACGTGTAATAAAAATGTCATACACGTGTACGAAATGATTAAATACACGCGTAATAAACATTCCTTACACGTGCATTAAATATTTATTACACGTGTATTTAATCATTTCTTACACGTGTATGAAATATTTATTACACGTGTATTTAATCATTATGCTATTCCATAGCATAAGAAAAAAAATAAATTACACGTGCAATAAGAAATAAATACACGTGTATTAATCATTTATTACACGTGTATTTATGATTGATTACACTTGTAATGGTTATGAGCCAAACGGCTTTCCATACTACCCATGATAGCTCGCCCACCTCAGTATAGAGTTTTGATTTCACTGAAAGCTGTTGTTTGCTCATGTGAGGGATTAGTTAGCTGTTTCTGTTTGTTTTGGTTTAAACAATGTTTTATTAAATCAAACATGATACAATAATACAACGATAAACAATAGGGACACGAACGCAAGCGAACGCTTATATCACGCGCCCTACGTAGTAGTAAAATAACACAAATATGATGTCGGACAAGCATTACTAAAGAATTGTGGAACTATCTAGATGAAAAGCATAGTTAAAGCAAATCAGAAAGAATAAGAAAAAGCTAGCAGGAGGAAGAGGGGGGAGGTTGGAGGAAAGAACGGTAGGTACATATAATAATAAAAGATGAAGGTGGTTAGTTGTTTTGTTTTCACCCCACTCAGGTTTGAGAAGAGGTAAGGTGTGATGGGAGACGAGTGTGGGCATGTGTATTTATATTCATAAAGAGGAGTTTTTGTTACTGCGCGCACACACGAAAACGCGTTCCTTCATGTAGCAGCAATAATGATTAGTTACGAAAGAAAGTGGTCACTGGATAGCAAATAACACGCGACCCATAGAACCAAACCGCTTCCATCTAAAACCCTTCCAGTTTAGTCGCGTTGGTCACCACATTGCTTCACCAATGACCACAGCGCCTGCACAACCAATTGCCCCCCCCCCCCCCCCCCCACACACACACACACACCTATCGGACAGGTAACGTGAGAAATGGCCAGCCCCGGAATGAGCGGCGAGGTATGCAGGTCCGGTGACACACGGCACGAACATTGCGGCCAAGACTGACCACGTCATCCGCTCACCCTGTCAGCTAAACATGGCCGCTTCGGGGTGACCGAGGGGTCTATTAGTACAGTGGAACCCCCCCCCCCCTTTCAAGACCCCCATCCCCCCATTTTAAGACCTTAATTTGAAAGATTTTTCCCTCATTGCCTCTGTAAAATGACCTCCATTTTAAGACGCCCTCCATTTTGCAGACCTGATTTTCTCAGAGTTTTGGAGGTCCTAAAAGGGACGTTCCACTCTATTACATCGCCGGCGTCACTAAGTGGCAACTAGCGCACTGCATTTCACCTTGACGACCGCTCCATTTACCTGGGGGGTGGATGTTGACGTCTTGAGGTGGAGGTAATGAGGCTGCCAGCGGAAGGGATGAAGCTACATGTACTGGGGTGCCTGCTCTGAAAGACAACCTTGGGACCTGTCAAAAGTGCTTTGGGGGTTAATTTCCCAGGACCCAAGCCCACCCCCCCCCCCCCCCACCCCCACCTTTTCCAGTATTGTTGCTGCGCATGCAAGGCACTTTACCGTTTTACGTTCTTACGTGTTACGTTGTTTGTTGTCTGAAGCTGTGATATATAATATGTATATGTTACAGTAAATTCATCAAACCAGTAAATTTGTAAATTTACTGAAATTTTCAGTAAATTTGTAAATTTCCTGGGTGTCAAACTCAGTAAATTTGTAAATTTCCTGAATTTTTCAGTAAATTGGTAAATTTACGGAGTGAATTTACAAATTGACTAGTTTGATGAATTTACTGTAACATATACACCACACCTGAATTTTTCTTTTTGAGAGAATACCGTTTTCTATTTCTATGTCCATGCCTACCTATGTCCATCCCCGCAATCCAAGACTTCAAGAAATCGCTTTCACTGACATTTCAAAGTATAGTTTGAACCTCACGTACAGGCCATTTTTCCAGTCTCGCCTCCTCGTCCTCATCCCCGTTCCCGTCTCTTCCACGCTCACGACTTCTGGGTCAAATCAACTCTTATGAGAATGACGTCATCAAAGGGTGATTCCAAAATATACACGCTGGTGACCTCCAGACACAGACCCATTGGGGTCCCCAACCTTACATTTACAACCACACCACTTCATCGATGGGCCGTTTCAAATCTAGAGTCTACAAGACCCCCGAGTAGGGACCCCAACCATATATTTACAACACAGCTTCAAACAAAATCGGTTCTAGAGACGTCACCAATGTGCCGTTTCAAATCTGTCCACATCGACCCCCAACGGACCCCGACCTTACATTTACAACCACACCACATCAAACAAAGACAGGTCCCATGACGTCGTCACAGCAGAGACATACATTGAATGTCTCTGGTCAAAGTGCCGTTTCAAATCTGAAGTCCATCTGTCTCGCCCACTGAGTGGAGTACGTATAACTCCCAGTCCCAGCTTTTGACCACCCCATGGTCCAGTGCACAGCATGCGGTCACGCTTCCACCGGCGCTCAAGATGTGCGAATGACCAGACAGTGAGGAGGGGCGATAGTCACGCCTCATTGACTTGGCCATTAAAAGCTAGCGTCCAGCCTGGTCCAGACGTGGTCACTGTTAGAACAGTGGAACCTACACAAAATCAAAAAATCAGGTCTTCGAAAGGAGGGAGTCTAATCTTTCTTTCTTTATTTGGTGTTTTAACGTCGTTTTCAACCACGAAGGTTATATCGCGACGGGAAAAGGGGGGGGGGGGGGGGAGATGGGATAGAGACACTTGTTAATTGTTTCTTGTTCACAAAAGCACTAATCAAAAAATTCCTCCAGGGGCTTGCAACGTAGTACAATATATGACCTTACTGGGAGAATGCAAGTTTCCAGTACAAAGGACTTAACATTTCTTACATACTGCTTGACTAAAATCTTTACAAACATTGACTATATTCTATACAAGAAACACTTAACAAGGGTAAAAGGAGAAACAGAATCCGTTAGTCGCCTCTTACGACATGCTGGGGAGCATCGGGTAAATGCTTCCCCCTAACCCGCGGGGGGGTACATTTACAGGGGTTATGTACAGAAAATCTTAGCAAACAGGGTCTCCAAAAGAAGGGGGGTACTGTACGGGTTCCTTGCTTCGCATGTGGACCATTTGGAAAATCTCCGTAGATCCGAGTAAGCGCTTGCATAGATGATAAACGCATCCTTCCACCCCGACTCGTTTGAGAAATCTACAGCGAGTGGTGTAATGTAGTGCACGTGCATGGTCGTGCTCGTAAGAACTCTAGGACAGTTTTCTGAAGACGTGGTGATTTTTGTCCGTATGGTTAATTGTGTTGTGTAGGTTGTACATTTAATTGTTCTATTCTGTATATGTTCTTTTGTAAAGGGCCTAGAGCCTTAGGTTAGGCACTTAAAAATGTCCAGTTATTATTATTATATTTTTATTATTATTATTATTATTATTATTATTATTATTATTATTTAAGTTATTGAGACATCCCAGTGCACTAAGGGATTTATAGAGCAAATCGAGAAAATTCATTATTGAACGAAGCGCATAGCGCTGAGTTCAATAATTATTTTCGAGATTTGCTCTATAAATCCCTTAGTGCACTGGGATTGTTTCAATAACGATATTGTCAGTACCGCCATAGAAAAAAGAAGATTCCAAGCGCACATTTTGCAACGCGCATTTGAATAGGCATAACTGTGTGGTCAGGTCACTGTCGTGTACAGTAAAGATCTACTTTTGTGTGGGGTGTCTCAAGTGTGTCGTGCTTTCGTCACACGCATTTTAATTTCTGTTGGTAAATTCCAGTGTAGCGTTAATCTGAACAGTGATGATCTTTCAGAGAGACCTCATTTGAACTCGGAGAAAGGGCTGTGCTCTTCATTATTTGCGATTCGAAACCTCCAGTCGAGCTTCGACGGATTGACTGTGCGGAGTGACTCCCCTTGAATTGACTCGAAGCCGCGGGACTCGACGGTTCGCACATTTTCAAAACAAATGTGGCATATTTTCGTGTTGTATCTTCATTCATCGGGGAGTCTGATACTAAATATGAACGGTAAGAATGCTCTGAACCCTACACGTATTATATCCCCATCGTTTTTTCGTTCACATTTGCCCAACATGTTAATTTGCTGAGCGGGGTTTATGTCGTCTGCTAGGGCAATCAAACCACTGCATGCAGTCTGCACTGACTGAGTCTGCACGCACGAGGCACGCTGGCAATAAGTCTTATAATGGTAAGAACATTCTGAACCCTACACGTTTTCGATTACGATTGTTCTTGCCTTGAAATAATAATTCGGAAACCATTCATTTACTGAACTGATGCAGTCGTATTTCAGTGTAGTCAGTGCGGCTACGTATGACAGAGTCGATCGAGTCAGTCTTCCAAACTGGTCACTAGCTGGTACGTTATCGGAATAACACTTGTGTTTTCTGCTAGCGGGTGGGAATTTTATATTAACTCATCATTTGGTAATGTGGATGATAAGCTACATGCCACTAACACGATGAGAAGAATCTATGCAAGTCGGCGAGAATTAGATGAAACCCAGCGGCTTCTATTTTTAGATCAGTGGCAGCCGCACTGTGGCACAGGCACATGCAATCTGTCAGAAAAAAAACCACTTCTGCTTTAATTGAGAAGTAGAGAATTTATGGTCATTTGGTATTGTGGAGAATATAAGCTACATGTCAGTAATTAATTCTGAGGATGAGAGCACAGTCTTGCTTAGGTAAAGGGCGTAAGAATACGCTCTGTGGAAAAGTTAGCGCACTCCAAGAGTGCGCTAACAGTTTTAGCGCATCGCCATTAGCCAATCAACTGGTTCACATCAGTCATGTGACACCAGTACTTACTGACACTACAGGCACTAATAAGTTATGTGAATTATTTGATTGTGATAGCCAAAATGTGTGTTGGTATTTATAGATATGGCTCCCCTCTGGATATTGTATGCATTTTTGAGAAGGAATTGTTATATAGAAAAGTTGCTTAAAATACATTTAGATATAGTAATGTTAATGTTATAGTAAAAACATTACTTAAAAAAAAAAAATAAAAAAAAAAATCAATGAAGAAGGATGCTCCCCGCCAACAACAACCAAAAAAAAAAAAAAAAAAAAAAAAAAAAAAGGCAAAAAAGAAAGGGTTGAAGCAGCCTGCATGCAACTGAGATTTAAAAAAAAAAAAAAAAAAAAAAAAAAAAAAAAAAAAAAAGTACTTACTGACAATTATTTAAGTTATTGAGACATCCCAGTGCACTAAGGGATTTATAGAGCAAATCGAGAAAATTCATTATTGAACGAAGCGCATAGCGCTGAGTTCAATAATTATTTTCGAGATTTGCTCTATAAATCCCTTAGTGCACTGGGATTGTTTCAATAACGATATTGTCAGTACCGCCATAGAAAAAAGAAGATTCCAAGCGCACATTTTGCAACGCGCATTTGAATAGGCATAACTGTGTGGTCAGGTCGTGTACAGTAAAGATCTACTTTTGTGTGGGGTGTCTCAAGTGTGTCGTGCTTTCGTCACACGCATTTTAATTTCTGTTGGTAAATTCCAGTGTAGCGTTAATCTGAACAGTGATGATCTTTCAGAGAGACCTCATTTGAACTCGGAGAAAGGGCTGTGCTCTTCATTATTTGCGATTCGAAACCTCCAGTCGAGCTTCGACGGATTGACTGTGCGGAGTGACTCCCCTTGAATTGACTCGAAGCCGCGGGACTCGACGGTTCGCACATTTTCAAAACAAATGTGGCATATTTTCGTGTTGTATCTTCATTCATCGGGGAGTCTGATACTAAATATGAACGGTAAGAATGCTCTGAACCCTACACGTATTATATCCCCATCGTTTTTTCGTTCACATTTGCCCAACATGTTAATTTGCTGAGCGGGGTTTATGTCGTCTGCTAGGGCAATCAAACCACTGCATGCAGTCTGGACTGACTGAGTCTGCACGCACGAGGCACGCTGGTAATAAGTCTTATAATGGTAAGAACGTTCTGAACCCTACACGTTTTCGATTACGATTGTTCTTGCCTTGAAATAATAATTCGGAAACCATTCATTTACTGAACTGATGCAGTCGTATTTCAGTGTAGTCAGTGCGGCTACGTATGACAGTCGATCGAGTCAGTCTTCCAAACTGGTCTAGCTGGTACGTTATCGGAATAACACTTGTGTTTTCTGCTAGCGGGTGGGAATTTTATATTAACTCATCATTTGGTAATGTGGATGATAAGCTACATGCCACTAACACGATGAGAAGAATCTATGCAAGTCGGCGAGAATTAGATGAAACCCAGCGGCTTCTATTTTTAGATCAGTGGCAGCCGCACTGTGGCACAGGCACATGCAATCTGTCAGAAAAAAAACCACTTCTGCTTTAATTGAGAAGTAGGGAATTTATGGTCATTTGGTATTGTGGAGAATATAAGCTACATGTCAGTAATTAATTCTGAGGATGAGAGCACAGTCTTGCTTAGGTAAAGGGCGTAAGAATACGCTCTGTGGAAAAGTTAGCGCACTCCAAGAGTGCGCTAACAGTTTTAGCGCATCGCCATTAGCCAATCAACTGGTTCACATCAGTCATGTGACACCAGTACTTACTGACAATTATTATTATTATTATTATTATTATTATTATTATTATTAAGATGAAAGTTGACTATTTTAAGCAATTCACTATTGGTTAAAAAGGGAACAGGAAGAGCTCGTCTAAATGTCAAATTCAGTTCAAATCATTCGTTACATCATAACTGCAATGTGCATAGATCTTCGACCGAACTTGCACCAGTATAACTTCTTAAACACAGAAATATAAGAAAAAGAATATGCAGGCTTAGAAGCACAAAAACTGGCACACAAAATCTCAAAAAGAGGAAGAAAAATGCCTTCTTGTCACAGCGAGAGGGAAAAAAATACGGAAAGTGCAAAAGCAGACGGGCACGCCGGCAAAAGCAAACAACACGCAACAACTTAAAAAAAAAGTTCCTTACTTTTACCCTCCTCCTCCCTCTCCCTCCCCCCCCCTCTCCTTCCTTCTCTCTCTCTCTCTCTCTCTCTCTCTCTCTCTCTCTCTCTCTCTCTCTCTCTCTCTCTCTCTCTCTCTCTCTCTCTCTCTCTCTCTCTCTCTCTCTCTCCTCTCTCTCTCTCTTTTTCTCCCTCTCCCTCCCCCTTCACTCTCTCCCAGTTTTCTACCCGACCCCCTTCCACATAATCCTCATTTTTCTTCAGACTTGGCCAATCCTTTCTCTGCTTTTTGGTAAGGTGTTGAGAGATGTGATCCCCTCGTAGGCCAGACCTGTCAGGCAGTCTCTAATTACAAACACATCTTCTCTTCCAGAGGGCGGAGACGAGACAGCACAAGAATTTCTCAGACATAACATGAACACAGGCAAACGCATCCACAGCCTAGCACTAAGCCAACCGTGGATTATCTTTGGTATCACGTGCATTGCCCCGAGTAATGTCCCGCCAACAGTCTGTTATGACAAATCTACAACACATCCACATTCGTTTTAAGAAAAGGGGAACTAAAATGAGTTTGAAAAGAAATACAGGAAGGGAGGAAGACTGCTTTTCAAAATGACAGAAAGAAAGAAAGCAAGGAAAGAAAGAAAAGAAACAAAGGAACACAGAAAGAAATAAGGAAAAAAGAAAGAAAGAAAGAAAAAAAAGGAAAAAAGAGACAGACAGAAAAAAAAAGAAAAAAAAAGTCGAGAAGAAAAGGAAGATTGAATCTCGGAAACTGTCTAAAGCGAACGTAAATTAAAACAAAGTGTTTGTAAATACCAAATTTACATGATTATTTTCTTCTTCTTGTAAAAACAGTCTTGTGGCAACCAAAAGTCCACGGAGGTCTTAAAAATATGGAAATGTTCTGGGATAGCGACGACAACACAATTGTGTGAAGATTAAAATCTTATGATGTAGCTTTGACTCTTTTTTTTCAGGGTTGGAAGGGTGGGAGTTTGGATTGGCCTGACATGTCTCTTACTGTCAACCGAGTTTGCTTCATACTGCAACACATATTTGTCAAGAAAAGGTTTTTTGCAAGCCGTATTATCAAAGTTTTGTGAAGTTTTAAAGATTAACAAATATATATGGCTAGCCTCAAACAAAAATCGATACAAACTCCACAACAACAAAATCAATACAAACTCCACGAAAATCAAAACAAATTATACAAAAAAAATACAGTCGCTCGTAAAGTTTCAAAGAATTCTGACCCCACTTCAGCCCCCTCCCAAACAAAAAATGTTAACAATTTTAAATCTGCCTTTAAAGCCAATTATTTACTAATCTCTTTTCCAGTCTCCGTTGCAAGAAAATCTTTAAGAGTTCGGCAGATTGATGCAGAGTGGGTAAGAGGGGGGGAACAGAATTCTAGCAACTGCTGCAGAAAAGAGCTAAATGGAGTTAAAAAGTTGAGAAAACAATCCGTTTCTTCCCGGTGTGTCTGAAACGTGAGCTAACCGAACTCTAAGCTCATTGCAGGAGAATGGCAAACCCATTTTTTGAGGTCAGAATTGAAAATTAATTCCTTCCCGCCCTGCCTCTTTTCCTGCTTCAAGGCAAACGAGAGAGAATCTATCAGCCCCCACCCCCCCCCCCCCCCCCCCCCC
>NC_090257.1:21838903-21936403 GCF_037325665.1 Littorina saxatilis
CTCTCTCAAAACGTTCAGCAACTGATTGAGAACATGGAAGCCAAGACTTTTTGCAAGACATCTTGCAACACATAGATCTTTGTTTATAATACACTATAGCTTGCACGTACGACTCTCTGCTGCATTCTTCAGCAAGCAAGACTCGAGATACGAAGAAATCATTGTTCCATAGAAGAATTTCATGTCTGAACAGTGAACAGTCTGATCCAGTTGGAATTGTAGTGCAACAAAGACTCATACAGAAAAACAAAACGACGCTAATTCTTCCCAACAAAAAACAACTCCAGACCAGAAAGAACAACTCCTGCAAGAAGTTTACATGTGCCATGACGGAGAACAAACCTAAGCTCTGGCACCGTAATAACAGAACTACCAGACATGGGTCACGTGATCAAAGATCGTCATGGTAACGTACTAACAACATACGCACTCCCTCTCTCATCCCTCCCCCCTCCTTCTCGCCAACAACCCCTACCCACTCCTCCTTCTCAAACAATCCAATAACAGCCGCACTTTTAATCAGGCTTGCTTCTCAACAAAGGCAGAAATATCTCGACATCCATTCAGAGTACTGCAACGACCAGTTGACCAGTATGGCAGGATCTGGTAGGCGATGGCGAAAGGCGCAAAAATCGAAGTGTCACCGGCTGTCAGAAGAGTTTTCTCTGGGTATAATATAGCGCTACTGGTACTGGTAGGAGTATGTTTAGTTTTGGTAATCATCACAAGAGACATGGCCTTGCTAGTTAGATAAGGCGAGCTATTGCAATCGTAAAACACGTTAATAACTGCCAATGGCTTGTCTGGGAGCCTACTGTGTTCATTCGGGGAAATAAAATAATGCAATCATTTGCCAAACAATTTCTGAAAAAGGATCTTCCGCCAACTAAAACCAAAAGGTGCTGCTGTAACACCAGATCATAATGACTGGAACACACTAACTGTAAAACCTTACGAGAAAGATAGTAGAAGTGATGAGACTGCGATCGTTCAGGCTTCATGCTGGTTGAACACAGCGACACAAGATTTTTCGTCGCGATATAACCTTCGTGGTTGAAAACGACGTTAAACACCAAATAAAGAAAGAACACAAGATTTTCAAATTTAGCCAAAACAAAACAAAAACTTCAAGTAAAAGGCAACTCAGGAAACAAAAGTCCGCACCTAACTTAATTCAATTATTGTTCACCAGCAACACGGAAGCAGGTGCCTGCCATGCGGGATAACTCTCTCAGCAAAAAGAAAACACTACCTGCAGAGTGATCCTCCTTTCATCTCTGCGGATTTCTCTCGCGCCATCGTTTATGTATCATCATGGCGTAATCCCTCAACGCCTGAAGGTACACCTTTAGCCTTGCACCTTTCATGATGCTACAGGCTCGCACCTTGCAAATATACACACCACCCCCATTCACGGGTTTTGGGACTTCAATGTAGTGGTCGGGACACTGGGCGATAAAGGCGTACAAACTCCCATACGCCCCCCCCCCCACCCCCCTTGTTAAGACCACCCCGATTTAAGACCTAACCCCCTGTAAGACCTTATCTTTTTTTTCAGATCCCCATTCACATCTGTAAATTTATGTTCATGTTCGGACTTTTTATTTAAGACCAGATCTTCTGAGATTTTCGAGGTCTTTGAACATAGAATCCCTAACCTGCACCGCCCCCCCCCCCCCCTCCTCCCACCCCTCCCCCCAAAAGTTGAGCGAGTACAGACGTCTACATAGGTGAAGAGAATGAAGTCACCTCTGGCCTTTCTTTCAGGGTATATACCCTGAATCTTTCCCTCTACTCCTCCCAGACTTTACTTTGGTTTCCCTTTCGCCCGGGTGCGAAATCGTAAGTCAATACCCCAAGGAGATACCTGCTCCTCCTCCTCCCGTTTTCATTCGCTCTTCTTTTGAGCTGCGTTTTGCTGAATGAACTTACGCATTAAAATGGTTGGGGTGTTTAATGGAGATTCTGATGTGGGACACAAAGCTACATGCACAAGAATTATACACATCTATAAAGCAAATACATTGCAACAACAAAAACACAAAACACCCACACACATTAACATACTAGCACTAGCAGACAAAAACGATCTTACCAAGGACATAAACAAAACGTAGAACCTGGCAGTCTCCCTCTCACTCTCCCTCTCCCTCTCTCTCTCTCTCTCTCTCTCTCTCTCTCTCTCTCTCTCTCTCTCTCTCTCTCTCTTTCTCTCTCTCAGGGGCTCACATCCATGAGAGATGGCATAGGGCAAATGTCCTGGACAATGCAAAAGCGATAGGACATTTGTCCCGAACAAAACCAAAATGAATAGGACCTTTTTTTTCTCGCAACAAAACGTACACTAACAGCATGGTTTTGTCTGCTTGGAGAGACACATCGTAGTGCCAAATCAAACTACTGTAAATTGGAAAGTACTGACAATTTCCAGATCAAATGAAAGCATAATCGGACAATGACCACTTTGTGACAAAAATTATAGGACATTAAATTGGAAAAAATATCCGTGTATGTCCGATGTCCGACGTGGATGTGAGCCCCTGCTCTTTCTCTCTTTCTTTCTTTCTTTCTTTCTCTCTCTTTCTTTCATTCTCTCTCTTTCATTCTCTCTCTCTTATTCTCTTTCATTTTCTCTTTCTCTCATTGAGACATAAGACACAAACACATAACCTCCAAAATAAAAGTAAACAGATTACTCACTGTCGAATTTTTGCGTCCTTGAAGCAAAAACTGTCTTCAAAAGTTTGAAAGATTCCTCGAGTTGGCGATTGTGTTCCTTCCGGCTGAGCGATGTCAGTTTGTCCTCCATAGAACGCGAACAACAGCTCTGGCCCTGGGGGCATATTTCCAAGTTCTCA
The DNA here is from genome assembly GCF_037325665.1 of Littorina saxatilis. Taxonomy (NCBI): domain Eukaryota; kingdom Metazoa; phylum Mollusca; class Gastropoda; order Littorinimorpha; family Littorinidae; genus Littorina; species Littorina saxatilis. The sequence continues at coordinate 21,841,762 of NC_090257.1, forward strand.
CCTGCAAACAAACAAAGAACCAAGTGTCATTAATGTCAATCGATAATTTGGCTGTGATCAAGCAACCCCAATCGAGTCATTAATATTTCATTCATACAGTCAGGCGGTATTTTGTTGAACCAATGAAGTTCAAATAAAACAGGCACTGCAAGCAAGCAACCCCAATCGAAAAACTAATATTGTCATTAATACAGTCAGCCGTTACTTTGTTAAACCAGTGAGAGCAATCAACTTCAAAGAAACCAGGCACGGCGAGCATTCGATGCAAGCAGAAAAAATAAGTTGTTGTTGGTCTATTCTTCACTTCTCACAACACAGCTGTTTCTGTATGGTTGGCTCTAACCTTTTCTTTTTTAATAAACACAAACTTAACATTCAATACCGTAAACTATTTAATCTTGAAAAAATCTGACGAGTAAAAAAAAAACTAGAATATAATAAAATCAATTTCATAAAAAGTCTACTCTCTGTTTTTAAAAACGATACGTGTGTTGTTGTTTGTGTGTGCGTGTTAGTGTGAAAAAGAGATACGGCATGTCGATATTCTTCTTTGAGAATATTATCTGTCTCTCTTCAATAAAAAAAAAATAAAGCTGAACATTAAAAAAAATAATCTCTCTCTCTCTCTCTCTCTCTCTCTCTCTCTCTCTCTCTCTCTCTCTCTCTCTCTCTCTCTCTCTCTCTCTCTCTCTCTCTCTCCTGTCAATCTTTCCAACCCTCCATATCTCAATGGAATTTCTACAACAAGCTGTAAGCTCTAACCATCGCAAGAAAAATACTTGCGGCAAAAAAGGAGGGGTACACTTTCTGTTCACAGAATCTTTGTCGAAGGTTCGCCATTCAGTAAGCAGGGTCATCCAAGCGGAAAATGGGCAAATAGATACCTCATAAAAAGACGGTAAAACCTCCTGTATGCCTTTGCGCACACGCCGCGGAGGAGGGGATGAAAATGTGTGTACTTTCAGCAGTGTTGGAGGTGGAAGAAAACCCGTTGTGGTGAAGCAAGTCTCTCTGCTCGTTTCCTTACCAACTCACTCGCTCTAGCTCTCTCTCTTGCCAACCACCCATCTCTCTCTCTCTCTCTCTCTCTCTCTCTCTCTCTCTCTCTCTCTCTCTCTCTTGCCAACCACCCATATCTCTCTCTCTCTCTCTCTCTCTCGCCAACCACCCATCCCTCTCTCTCGCCAACCACCCATCCCTCTCTCTCTCTCTTGCTAACCACCCCTCTCTCTCTCTCTCTCTCTCTCTCTCTCTCTCTCCAACCACCCATCTCTCTCTCTCTCTCTCCAACCACCTTTCTCTCTCTCTTTCTCTTTCTCTTTCTCTCTCTCTCTCTCTCTCTCTCTCTCTCTCTCTCTCTCTCTCTCTCTCTCTCTCTCTCTCTCTCTCTCTCTCACGCACACACACAATCTCTTTCAGTCTCTCTCTAGAACAAATCGATCGTCCTCTCACAACTTTATGAAACTGTTGTCGATAACCATTGCCATTGACCCGAGCCGTAACACCAATTTGACCAAACTCAACCCAATGCACACCCCACAAAACAAGTCAATAATCCGTCAGAAATGTTAACCCGCAAATCTGAGTTGTCGCGCGTATGACTAGTATGACTAACATTAAACACGGAACGCAGGCGTAGTGAAAGTGAAGTAAAGAGGCAACTCGCTGAAATTCCACTTGAACTTTATGACCAGACAAAATATATTAATGTCCTATAGGCATGTATTGTTAGCCTTAAGGACATGATCTGTGTTATATGATTAAAAAAAAAATTAAAAAAAATAAAATAAAAGAACTTTATGTCTGTGCGCGTTTACTTTTTTGTAGGCGGTAGAATGAGTGGACAGGGGGAGGAATCGAGACAAGAACGATCCAAGTTTCTCAAGTTGTTCCTCAATCACTCTCCTGAGTTAGTGAATCTGTCTCTGCCCTCGCAAACTCCTTCCCATCTCATCCACGGGTACGTTGCTTCCTGCGTGAGCGACCATAGGCTTTTACATGTTTTACAAGACCATCCAGCCATTTGGATATAAGCCAGGAATCAACAGTCTAGCTGGGTTGGGAGTTTCTGCAGAAGGGGGATATTTTGTTTGTTCGCAGTATTGCTACAGATCTACAAAAGGTGTGTGTCTATCCTGACTTTGTCTTGCTATCTAAATAGAAAGATGTCCACACAACTTGGTCAGCTCAAACAAAGATGTCTCGTATTTTGTTGGTGTCCCCCTATACTTGACACAATTCTTCCCGTGCTCGTTCTTTTTGTCCCATCTTACCCAAACAACCCACCTACACTCCATTTAACAGCCTTTACAACAGTTTGAAAAGTGCGTCCCAAAAGGACGTAACTCTCTCCTTCCTTCATAGATCAAATGTTAGCTTTTGGCAAACAACGCCTAAAATATTCAAATCAAGACAGAGAAAGCTGTGAAGCTGACCTATTTCTGAGCTCATAAATATTAAACAGGGGTCGGCGCGAGGGGTATTATAAATTCACACAGCTGTTTGCAGATTATCACTCAACGTCACTTCATTCTTTTCCAATTATGACAGCCAAAGGGTCTGTATCCTGTGACACTGTACTCAGTGGGGTTTCCCCATCGCCATGCCCGCTGAATTGTGTTCGTTATGAAAATGTTGGAACCGTTTAGCAATCGTGTTTGTCTAAAAATGTTTTTTTTTTAAACTAGAGAATCCGCTAAAATAACCATAGCTTGTAAACGAATCCCAATGTCGCATTTGTATCTCATGTCACGATACTGCAACAGAATTACACCTTTGTATAAACCAATTAACTATTATCACCGCATACTTCATTATTCAAAACAAGCAAATCACACACACACACACACACACACACACACACACACACACACACACACACACACACACACACACACACACACACACACACACACTTCATTCAGTGATAAAACATAACAGGCAACAAAGATGGCAGCGCACAAGCTACTGTTGACATTGATATATTTCAGGAATTAACAAGCTCACAAATAAAAGAGAGGAACCCAACCCTTCTGGTGAAAATTATCTGTTTCCTCATCCCCGCTGAGCAAATAACTGAGGAGGTCATTTTGGGAGGTGGGTAAATGGATTGGATATGTCTGCATTATTTGTGAATGTTGTGAAAAATATATGTATGTGTGAATGTGTTGTGATGTCTTGTAATGCCTTGTATGTGTGGAAGAGTGCAAAGAGCAGAAAACTTTAAGAATGAATGAATGAGAGAGAGAGAGAGAGATAGAGATAGAGAGAGAGAGAGAGAGAGAGAGAGAGAGAGAGAGAGAGAGAGAGAGAGGGAGAGAGGGAGAGAATATTAACGTGTGTGTGTGTGTGTATGTGTGTGTGTGTGAGAGAGAGAGAGAGAGAGAGAGAGGGGTGGGGGAGAGAGAGCATATTAACGTGTGTGTGTGTGTGTGTGTGTGTGTGTGTGTGTGTGTGTGTGTGTGTGAGAGAGAGAGAGAGAGAGAGAAGAGAGAGAGGGGTGGGGGAGAGAGAGCATATTAACGTGTGTGTGTGTATGTGTGTGTGTGAGAGAGAGAGAGAGAGAGAGAGAGAGAGAGAGAGAGAGAGAAAGCATATTAACGTGTGTGTGTGTGTGTGCGTGTGTGTGAGAGAGAGAGAGAGAGAGGGAGCGGGGGGGGGGAGGAAAGACAGGCAATCCCTTCCGTCATGACAGAAGAAATGCCACAAGCAATCCTCTATCCCCGTACAAAGTAAAACATAAAAAAGATTTTTTTTAAATGAACTGAAAATATAAATGACCCACTGACCCTCATATCACAAATGTAATTTCCCTGCAAAGCACTTAGTGCAGGCATTCTGGTCTTCAACCAACCTCAGCGCTACGCAACCATGCACATCTCAAACGTAATCACAGCCTCCTAACAAATCAATGAAAATCTCCGGGAACAAAATGGCTGGAAGGGGGCTGGAAGGGATGGAAGGGATCAGGTTGGAAAAAGGAAGCGCGCGGCGGGGAGGGGGTGGGGGGAGGTGAGTTCCGGTAATTGTGGAATGGACAAAAATGGAGGGTGAAAAAGGGGTGGTAGTAGTATGGAGAGAAAAATGCATGTTTGGTTTGCAAATCTGCAAAACGCAGGGGGTGGGAGGGGGAAGGGGGGGGGGTGTGGTTTCCGCTTGTTGAAGAAAAGGAAAATAGAAGTGCGAGGATGTAGGGGAGCGGGGGACGGAAGGGGTGGTAGTGGTGAGTGCCAGATGGGAACGGGGGGAGGGGGTTTTGGTTTCGTGAGGCGGACAGAAAACCTGGAAAGTTCTGGAAAGAAAATGGAAAACCGAGGGGTGGTTGCAACCATTTTGGGTTGGGAACGGCCCGTCCGTCCATTTGCACTGCCAAGTGATTCATCTGCAGTCAGAAATGCTAAGGAGCCGAATGGACCAGACAGGATTTGGGTCAAAACTCAACGGGTGTACCGAGTGCACGGTGGCTTGATTGATTCCAGAAACATCCCGCCCCTACTGCACAGACACACCTCTTTGTCTGAGAGTGAATTTACACAACAATGCGAGGTTCATCGTAGGAGATAAGATTAGTGGATCTGTGTGTGTGCGTGTCTGACGGATTCGCAATGGTGTACTGGCTGTCAATGTAGGTACTAAACTGTTTACAGAAAACCTAGTGTACCAAACCGTCAACATTTTGCAATAAGACTTCTCGACTATCTCACGACGATTCTATTTTGTTCAAAGCGAGTCTTATTGAAAGAGATAAGTCGATTCATGTAGGTAAATATCAGACAGATTCGCAAATTTGGCGCAGCCGCAGTCAATTTTGGTATAATACTTTAGAAGCTGTCAACTCAGGTATTGTACTTTATTCAGGCTGTCAATTCAGGTATTATACTTCAATGGCTGTCAATTCAGGTATTATACTTTGGAGGCTGCCAGTCTAGGTATACAACTGTACGTGTAAAAAAAAAAAAACTGCTGTGAACCACTGAATAACTAAAACCGTCAACATTCGTCAGTTCGTCATCTCCGTGTGAGACAAGTTCGTGCCATGAGACAAATCCCTTTCGTTTGCGATGATACACACATCTAAAGAGATTTATTATTTACGAGCTGTCAAACTAGGTGCCTGATTCTAAATTCTTAGTAAATGTGATACGGCTTGGTGTTATTAGTTTTAAGTGCAATCTTTAATTCCTAATAAATGTGATGCATTTTTGTCTGTGGTCGCTTGACACTGCATGGCAATTTTCCTTGTGTTTATAAGGACAGTAACCTTGAGTCTTGAGTCTTTGACTGTGCAAAACGTCTTCTGCGTCTACATGCGATTTAGTAAATCAGCTGAAATTCATCAGCAGCTCAGTGCCTCTGTATAACAGTTCACAGCGGGACAGCAGTCCAACATCAAAACAGTACTATTATTTGCTGTATTCACACTCGAGCTTTCTCCCCTATATGTCTGTGATTCGTGAAAGAACTTCAACATGTAAGACCCTCATCAGAGGGCAATCCTCTTCGGAAGTACTGTGTCTATCCGTAAGCAACCCATAATTACACCTCTATAGACTCATCACAAAAGATAATAGGTCCTTTTGATCCTCTCAGCGACACTGACTCTATGACTAAAGTAAATTACGACATACATCGGCTTCGTACTAAAACACTATACAGTAGTCTCGACAATATCCGCGTGTGTCTATGATCTGTCGGCCACGCGAAGCTAAGCTCTCTCTATGTCTGACGCTGTAAATGAATTCCATGGCTTAGCGGCGATCTTAGGAGGGTTACAACAACAAAGGGGAGCATTGAGTGAAGGGTATAGACCAGTCGCGACACAGTCTGTCTGGGTGGGCAATTATCGGCACACGTAACTGTCTCTTCGCACGAGATGGGTCGTTGGAGAGACTGTACCTGTCACTAAAATAAACCTTTGAGGAGACTACAGTGGAATCTCCTTTTAAGACACCCCCCCCCCCCCCCCCGATTTAAGACTCATTCCCTTTCAAGACCCAAGTTTTCTTATGTTCTTTTCAAAACCTGTGTAAATGTACCCCCATTTCAAGACTCTCTTAAGACCTGATTTGTACCGATTGTTGGAGGTCTCAAAAGCGGGGTGCCTCTGTATCTCCTAATCCACATGCTGTGTTCTGATAAACAAGCGATACATTTCGGCTTTGGGGTCGAACTGATCGTTATTTAATAGTATAGTATCAGTCAGGATCGACATTCCTTATTTGAAGGACTAGAATTCAATGACACTTTCTTCTTTTCGCAAAAAACCCGCGAGATAGACGAATCGATGTGATAGCCTTAACGCTAGAGAATTGTGTTCTTATGCTGGGATGATGTTTATTCTCACGGACTATATAACCCTTCCCCATAGAGAACTACGGCATACGTGTCCGAACAAAGGCACAAAAGGTATGCAGCATTCTATCCAACGCTTAGGCCCAAAAAAAAATAGGTCTGTTTACGGTAACATAGGCCAAACAAATAGGGTCGGTAGGTCGGGATTGTTTTTTTTTTTTTTTTTTTTTTTTCCCAAAAAACCATATTTTTACGTTATTTTGCCCAAAAAACAAGATTTTTTTTTTTTTCCCCAAATGCCCCAAAAAAGTCTAGGGTCGCGCGAAAAAACTAGGGTCGGTCGGGTTACCGTAAACAGACCTATTTTTTTTTTTTGGCCTTATGGCCACATAAAATGGTTGATACCGGACTAGTGGGCATAATGCTAAATAAATGCTGTTACGGTGTGTATATATGTGGCAATGAAAATGGTAACTTATTTTTAGAATCTCTCTCTCTCTCTCTCTCTCTCTCTCTCTCTCTCTCTCTCTCTCTCTCTCTCTCTCTCTCTCTCTCTCTCTCTCTCTCTCTCTTCAGGACATAGCCCACCATGCGTGCAACTGTAACACCTTGCGTTGGTCAGATCACAAAGAAAACCTTCAGTAATGGCATAATACACACAATATCCTTATACATAGAAATACTGCTGTTAACAGAGACAATCCAATTATACCATTAATAAAAATACACAAACGGGCGCACGTATAAGAAGTTCTCTACAATGACGAGTGAAGCCCATTTGCAAAGAAATTCAACCGCACAGATGTAATTCCACGCAAGTCTGTAACCCAAATCCCCTTCACCATTCACCTACCATTCTTATGTTCATTACAACTACTCGCCGCAGCCCGTGAAGAAAAGGTTCCCTACTAAGTATACTCTTAAAGTGAAATTTTATCCTAAACGAAAAAGGAATTCCCATTTAAAACAGAAATGGAGCGGATCACAATTTCACGGAGAACAGAAATTCATCCTCACACTAAACGTTAACTATCCACCCAGTAAATCACCAGAAATTTAAGAACCGACACAACTTGAGTACCAAGTTCTGTATGAATCACCGACCGCTTTTCTTTCACACACAAAAACCACTCCTACTTCATGCCTACCCCCCCCCCCCCCCTCCCGAAAGTATCCAGTTTCAAAGCGTTAGCGGGTTAGTCAAAGATGGCGTCTGACGGTTTCTCCCTTTGGTCGTTTCTGAATGTACCCTGAAAATAGGCAGAATATTTTCCCTGCGCGAGCTATTCAGAAAGGCTCGGAACGAAAAGAAAGGCGCGTGACAGCTGCTCAATGACGACGCTTCTCCAGAAACCAGCAGGGTTCCATTGTAGTTCCACCGAATACCCCGTCACCCCCCCCCCCCCCCCACCACCACCACCCACTCTTTCCTCAACACAATGAGACGTTCAGATTCCTGTCCCCCATTCTCTTCCTTCTCTCTTCCTCGGTGGCTTGTACAATGAATCACATGCCGCCTCCCATACCTCCCCGACTTCTACCCGGACTTCAATGGTGACCCACCAACTACAAATTGCTGAATGAGGACCAGACGAAGGAATGCAGCTTGTGGTGCTGAACAAGAACAGACTAGCGGTGGCTGACGATAATATTTTCATCTCCAGACACTGAAAGACCCTGCATTGTACAACAAAAATCTGACCATTTTATCTAAGATAAGGGCAGGACGTGCTACAACACATTGGTTTTCGGGAATACGATTGTTATGGCAAAGAAAAAGTAAAAACACATGCACACCGTGACATATATCTAATATATATCTATACAATGTACACCGACACCGACACACACACTATCATTGTAAAGTTGTACTTCTTGACATTTAAAAGCAGGGTTTCATTTACTAGTGCGCCCTGCGCCATTGGCGCATTAAATCTGAAAATGTACCATCGCAATTCCCTTCAGTGTGTCAAAGGGCGCATTGAGATTACGTACCACTGCGCCACCAAATGTACACTTTACATCGGATCAAACACACACACACACACACACACACACAGAAATAACACGATATAGCGGCTAATTCTCAGATGGCACCATATTGCACCCTTTCGCATCTTCGGTCAAAACGCGTACAGGCCTCTTTGGCGCTTCTTGCCTTCGACTATGTCCCATCGGAATTTGGTTGAGTGGGACGAATGTCCCATTGCCTTTTTCTCCCAGGCTAAACCCTGTAAAAGGACTGTAATTCTTCCAAAGAACGATTCTACCAAGCGCATATTGATTTCATCCACAGTCAGTATTGCCCAGCATTACTCAATGAACGTTCCTTTTTGTCCGGTCAGCGCCCCTCCCTTTCAACAAACTACCCTTTCCCTTCCACCACCCCCTCCCCCATTCCAGGCCAGGTAGAATTCCATTGCAGTGACCCCACGCGCCGAGGTCACGACAAAGGGGAGATTCATCCTGACCATGCCTAGAGAGGCGTGTCCATAACGACCGTTTTGAAGGGTGTGCACAACACTTTTGTTCGTAACGACCGTTTTGAGGGGTGAGGTCAATCAAATACTTGATAGCGACGTTTTTGGGTTTTTCTTAATGCTTGGTGTGTACAACATCTCAATTTGTGTCCATTACGATCGTTTTCAGAGGTGTGGTCAACATCGTATCAATAACGACCGTTTTACTTTTTAAGGGGTGCGGTCAATATCGTATCCATAACGAGCGTTTTGAGGGGTGGGGTCAATCAAATATTTGATAGCGCGCGATGGCCGATGCTCATTTTGTTTGTATTTATAAATGCTTGGTATGTTCAACATTTTAATTTGTGTCCATAACGATCGTTTTGAAGGTTGGGGTCAAAATCATGTCCATTGCGATTGCTTGACAACGTATTTTTATTCCCTCACAATCAAAAAACAAGAATTGTAGGTTATTCGAAACGTTTCATTATTGACAAAATAAAACGTTAAATTTAATCTTTAAAAAAAAGTAAATGCAACGTTTTTCTTCTTCTTCTTGTCGTTCGCTGTTAGATCGTCAGTCCGGACTGCAGGGCGAAACGTGCTGTCCTCTCCAAGTCCTCTCTGGGGCCGTATAGCTTCTTTTGTAGCGCTGTCTCCTCTGGCCAGGTGGTGTCCCTCAGAGCACTGTGGTATGGACAAGCCTGCAGGATGTGCTCTGCTGTCTGATTCTTGCCACACGGACATAGGGGGGAGGGAACTAGCTTCAGCTTTGTAGAGCAACGTTTTGTTTTGTCAATAATTAAACGTTAAAAATAAAATAACCTACAAATCTTATTTCTTTTACATTTTGAAACGTTTGCAGTCTATCTGTTTTTGGTATTTTACTTCCTCACATCACAGTCCCAATGCACGGCACTCTACAACGACAATACCAAGACTGTCGTAGTACTCTACCCTTCATATCAGGGCGGTGCTGCTTTGACATTTTAACGTGCGCCACACACAAGACTGAAGTCGCAGCACAGGCTTCATGTCTCACCCAGTCACATTATTCTGACACCGGACCAACCAGTCCTAGCACTAACCCCATAATGCCAGACGCAAGGCGGAGCAGCCACTAGATTGCCAATTTTAAAGTCTTAGGTATGACCCGGCCGTGGTTCGAACCCACGAGCTCCCGATGACGGGGCGGACGCCTTACCACTAGGCCACCGTGCCGGTCCAGAACATAAGTAAAACGTATGACGTATCACAAAGTTCACAGTGATCTCTTTATACTAATTGCAAAGTACTATTCTGACAATTACCTATGTCATGTAACACAATCACTGACAAGATCGTTGGCGCTAGCATACCCCTGGGAAAGCGAGACACAATTACAAACATTATTGTGAACTGAAATAGCATCACTAATAGTAATACTAATAATGGCAAAGATCACAATCAAAACGGCAAACATCTTCACGTTGTGCCCGTGCTGTTACACTTTTGGCTCCACTCACAAGCGAGGTATTATCGCAAAAAAAGTTGAAACTGCAATCATCTCTGCAAGATAGCACAAATGTTGCTCTTTGCAAGAGGCACTGATCGTTTTTAGCTTCATTTTATTTTTCTCTTCGAATTCTTACCCACACATTTTTCGTTCATGCCATACTTCTTTGCATACTATCTTCATTTCTCTAATCTTCTTCATAATTTTACATCAATGCAATAAAAACATCTCTGAAACTTTATTTTTACAAAAAGAAATTGTTGGCACAAGTATGCCTTCATATTTTGTGGTCAGTAAGTGCACGCAATTAACCGTTAGAATATATACGTTCAAGAGACTACACTCGCTGCCAAGATAGGGCGGGAAGACTAGCAAGCGAGTAAGCATGGAGAGTATTTGGGAAACATCAATACCCTATCCTCTCTGTGTTTAATGCCTAGTACGATACGGCGCCGCGAGGGGTGAACGTTGTTGTTTTCTTGTTGTGATTCAGTAAAGCTATGTTTTCGTTATGGCCCGTGCCCCATATAAAGGCGCAGAATGATCTTAATGGTTGTGATCTGCACGGAAAGACTTCTTGTTTGTGAGTATACATATTTAAGCCTACACGAAAATATGGTCTTCGGATTAATCTTTTTCAAACAAAAAAACCAGTCTTCCTCTTATCCCCCATTCACTAACATAAACAATTGTTTTTAGTGACAACTGACATGAATGATGAATTCGTTGTTCACATCTCAACCAGACCCATGGATTATTTTCTCTGACTAAACAAAGCATTGTTCTGCATACAGCCAATATATACAAGCTCTGCAAAATATTAGCGTTCAGTAACATCCTGAACTCAGGTCAAAATGAGTTCGGCTCATTCTATCCCTGACAGGATGCCTTGGGTTTACCTTGTCTGGCGAGGAAATCGATTTTTTTTAATTTTTTTTTAAACATATTTAGATCTGTTCGTAATGTGCTATGGATGTAAGCAGATTCACGATCGTCGATAATGATTTTTCATGGTGTTGTGTAATTTTTAAATTACAAAGGAATTGATATATATGTAAGACAGTTTCAAACGAGCTAATTTTCGCGGCTGTATTTACTGTGCAAACAACTCTAAATATGGCAAAAGTGTCACGTGATAATCAACCGTTTGGTTTCCGCGCTCGCTGAAGCAGACGATTGTTTGACAGTGATGCAACCATATATTACGGGTCTCCTTCCGGCAGCAGTCCCAACATTTAGACTTGTTTTGACCTTAGAATGATGTCTTTATCATAACTGTGAAGACCAGAACGGATATCACTGTCGAAGTCGGCCAATCTGCAATTATTTTCGTCTCGCGAACACTGCTCGTGAACAACATATGGGAGATACTGTAACTCTGTATTCTTGTTTTGATAGATTCGCGAAGGAATTTAGCGTCCGGTCAGAGAGATAACTGGCGATAGCCGTTGAGCGATGATGATCAGAATGCGTTCAGTAAATGTATACAAGGTTCATCTGTTTGGATGCAGTACTGCTATCAGTAATCACTTGCTGATATTTATCTTTCCACGTACTACGGACTGGATTCAACGAACCATGTTTTCATAAGCTGACTGGACAGTACTAACTGCCATTATTGAAAAAAAACAGTGGGCGGGGATGTAGCTCAGTCGGCAGCGCGCTGGATTTGTATCCAGTTGGCCGCTGTCAGCGTGAGTTCGTCCCCACGTTCGGCGAGTGATTTATTTCTCAGAGTCAACTTTGTGTGCAGACTCTCCTCATTGTCCGAACACCCCCGTGTGTTCACGCAAGCACAAGACCAAGTGCGCACGAACAAGATCCTGTAATCCATGTCAGAGTTCGGTGGGTTATAAAAACACGAAAATACCAAGCATGCTTCCTCCGAAAAACGGCGTATGGCTGCCTAAATGGCGGGGTAAAAAACGGTCATACACGTAAAATTCCACTCGTGCAAAAAACACGAGTGTACGTGGGAGTTTCAGCCCACGAACGCAGAAGAAGAAGAAGAAGAAATAACAGTTATGCTCACAGCTGGTGCCCGAGTACTTATTTAGCTTTTGTGTTGTGAATTCATTTTATACCTGTTTTGGTTGATTAACTAACAAAAGCTAAAATAGTGACTGAATATATGTGATCAATAAAATAAAAGACCACACACCATGGATGTAGACATTTGTAGATTCTCCACACAGACACACAAATACAGTGACAGACAGACACACACACACACAGAAGGAGAAAACATCGTCTCCACAGGCTGACATAACGATAACGAGTAACAAAAATATGTATAAAATACAATTATTGACTCATTTATTGTTAATAAAACTGAAAGTATTCCTGTTTCTGTCAAGAAATGCCAGGACGACATACACCATGTATGACAAGTCAACGTAAATAACTAACACCTCCCTCCGCGAAAAAATCAAATCACCATGGGCATGATAGTAAAATATTACGTAATCAAAGTAAGCCAACAGAAAAAGCGGAGTAACCACGAATGTAATCACAATCTTGACGAAACTCTTGGAATTTATAAAATTAATTAGTAGCAATTTTTCATAGTGCTGGGATTTGTTAACCGTATTTTCGTTTTGTGTCCCCCATTGCCAGGAATCAATGTGTGTGAGTGTGTTTGCATTTTCTGTACTATAATATTTTGTGTCAACTGTTTGTGTACTTTTGTTTTCCAAATATTTATTTCATTTTTTCTTTTCTTATCCTCTATTTTTCTTTTTGTTTTCTTTTTTTTCTTTTTTGATCACTTGGTACTTTGTGCATTTTTGAATTTGCGAATATTGTTTATAATGCCCCTGGGTAATGAACAATAAAAACTTGACTTGACTTGACTTGACTTGCCATACGGTCGTTTGGAGTCATGTGGGTTTACACAGCCAGACGCTCGCGTCCTTTAAAGCCAATGGACGACAGTTGGTGCGCTGAGGCGAGCAGTAGATCTGGTAATGCGAGGTGTCGACTGGTCCGGGGCAGACAATGGCCACAGCAGTGTCAACCAGGCGCCAGCACGGGCCACCAATGACACTCGCGAAGCCAGTCAACTCTTGACTAACTGAGTCATTCTAAAACCCTCGCCAAGCCCTCGGTATGACTGTTGACTAAGTATGAAATGGCAATGTCGCCCACTCGGTGTACTTATGGTCGAGTTGGCCAAGCTTGCTTCAGGGTTTAACATTGTTTATGAAAGTTCAAGGCACACGCACACACCTCAACTCACCCAATAAATCATGGTTTATGTGAAATATGTTTGCATGAACAGTTTCCTATTTCCAAGCTTTAAAGTAACACAATAAGTCCCCACAAAAAAAGCACATTGGTAAGCCTTCGGAAATAAATAAAGTATGAAACAATTACACTTTACAGCCTGCTTTGTCTGAGTATACTTTTGGGTATGACCTCTACACATGACCCATAAGGTTGCATAGCTAGTCTGTCTCCTTGGCAATTACCGCTGTGGACTTATTCAGTTTAGTTCAGATCTGTAATTGTAGGCTGTGTTTTTAATAAACACATTCTCATAGATCTATAACCCCAAAATCTATTTCTACTTATCTCATACGTTTTGTCAAATATCCTTTCTATAAAAAAAAAAAGTTGCGCAAACAGTCCCAGAGCACATCAAAACCCTTGTCAAACCCTCAGTAGAAACAGCAAGTAAACTAGTCAGCTTACTTTGTGGGTGTCGATGGCGCCAAATGCCTTGTAAGGAGCAAAGAAATAAGCCTAAACTTAACAACATCCTTTAAGATGAAAGTAATTTAAATTAATAACAAAACGCCCAATTCTTATTTCAGCAATAGCATCAGCTCATATAACATTTCAAGGCAAAAAGAGCTGTGTCTAAGGCTAAAAAGAAAAATATGTCTGTTTCCGGTAACAACGGCAAAAAATAGGGTCGGTCAGTCGTTTTGTTTTTTTAAACCCTTTTCTTACGTTTTGTTAGAATAACTGCAAGAGGAAATCTTGCCACAGACCCTCACCCTTCAGAGGGATTCCCGGCGTCATTGGTCGCCATGTTTTTTTCGCGTGACGACGTAAACAGGAGGTAAGTCTCTTCGATTGTGAAGTCTCATCGACCGATTACCTCCCGTTTTTTTATTTTTTTATTTTTTTTTTGGTGCGAAAAACGAAAAAAATCTTTAAGGTCGGCGCTTAAAAATAGGGTCGGTCAGGTTACTGAAACAGACATATTTTTCTTTTTGGCCAAATAGCGATACGAATTTTTAATCAGACAGCAGACTGTTAGTTCATGGGTAACTCCATCTGAGTTCAGTCTAACTCCAGCTCAGTATCTTCCAAAAAGCCAAGGACTGACACCTGGTCATTCATCACCCATCTTGGTATGCTCATCCTTAAACAAATTCTGAACAAATTCCAAGTTTGGTGGTAAAGATAGTAAAGGCAATCTATTAACTGTCTTCAGTTCAGTTTGGCAAAGTTTGAATCTGGTGCTTTAGTGACAACTGATATTTCTACAAGTACAACACTTGAATGTTACCAGACAACATCTTGAAAAATGAAACAGGTCACGATTTTGCAGAAGAAATGTCACTATTTGAGTATTTTAGATTTATTCTTGTGGTCTATGCAAAATCAGATACAAACCAAATCTACTGAGATACTAGACAGGTCTGTGCAATGAAAGTCTAACATACTGCATTTATTTTTTTCAACAAATCTGTTGGTACGTTGTTGTTAACCATAGCATGTCTAAACTGAGGGCAACACTTCCATACAAATATGCTATCTTTCTTGTCAGTGTCACTTTAACTTTGATTCAGGCTTAAAGTTACAATAGACCTTTTCGGTATCTGAGCAGCTCTCGCGAGACACGCTCTTTGTTATGCTTTGAACATCGCGAGAACTTCGAACCTTGGCTTGTGCAGCTCGCACGAGATCGCTGTACCGCATGCTTTGCTATGCTCTGAAGTTTGCGAGAGCTTGGAATACCGATAGGGTCTATTATAAATTTTCCTGTGGGTACCTTAATCTAATAATTAATATCAAAAGGCATACACAGGTTCTTTCAAAAGAAAGGTATTCTTCTTCTTCTTCTTCTTCAGCGTTCCAGAATATTCTGGTTACGTGTGAGCTCGTTTGCCCATTTCGGTTCCCCACACTATACTCTGAGAGCATAGTCAGCTTCACTCCGCTAGTTTTGTTGAGTAGGCATGCTGGGTATTTTCGTGTTTCCATAACCCACCGAACTCTGACATGGATTACAGGATCTTTTCCGTGCGCACTTGGTCTTGTGCTTGCGTGTACACATGAAGGGGGTTAAGTCACTAGCAGGTCTGCACATAAGTTGACCTGGGAGATCGGAAAAATCTCCACTCTTAACCCACCAGGCGGCAGCGACCGGGATTCGAACTCCCGACCTCTCGATTACGAGGCCGACGTCTTACCACCACGCCACTGCGCCCGTCAAAAGGTATTCCACTTGGTAACTAACAGTAACACCTGTATGCTCAAACCACAAAGACAGATGATTGTCCAGGTATCTGACAACTGCAACCCAATACATAACTGTTACTCATAACATTCCCCAGTAGGAAATTCTTACAAACTTCGTTGGTCTCGCTTGCTCAAACACTTACCACCCTAGTCATACCAACATGACTGCTGGACTAGTTTGTGTATTCATGACTAAGACGAAGTAAGAGGCTCTAAAATGTCACCTATAGCTCCGCACATGGCTGACACTGGACAGTGATACCGCATTGTAACTAGGCAACAATATATGTTTATAGCTATGACTATTAGAGTTTGTAATCATTATTAATACTAATATTACTATACACAGCAGAAAACCTACAGGTGTACACATTTACTATCTTGACGTCTTTGTCTAACAACACCAAGTTATTCTGTTGAATGACTACTCCTATAACATACCGACAGCAAAGGCAAGTATAATACATCCATGGTGTACATGTTGTCGTTGTTAAATGTTATGGCTCTGGCATCAGTGGTTTAATTTTCACATCAAAAAAATGTACCTACACATTTTCTCTGCTTATGCTTTTAGGCCAAAAAAAAAAAATGCTTTGGTTACGGTTTCCCGACCGACCCTAACTTTTTGGGCCGACCCTAAACTTTTTTTTTGGTCCTAAAGCTAAAAATAAAATGAACCAAACACATACATACACAAAAAAACCACACACACACACAAAAACCCACCGAAAACGACAACACCACGGCACAGAGAAAACATCGATCGCCGGCGAGCAGACAACAACAAGCCCGACAAGGGACACCACTCCGCTTTTTACAACTCCCATATCCAAGGGAAGTCAAGTCTCGTGCGTTCGTTCGTTGCGCGAACGTAAAAAGATGTCGTCTGCAAATTTGCAATCGTATTCGGAAAGTGCGTTCCTATCGAACAAACACGACTGATAAGTCGGTACTCGAAGAGTGCAACCTTGGTGGACATTTTTCATGATTTTCATCCAACTTTGGACGGCAAACTGTTCGGGATAAAATGTGTTGGGTCGACGAAAATAAGTGCCGAGCCCGAAGACTCTTTCGAACTGGACTTTGGCATGACTCTCGAAAACTGTGTTCACTAGTGGCACTATACAGTTTAAAGGTTATGTCCAGTTTTCTTTTCTTAACATGAAAAAGTAATTAATATCTGTGGTTCCAAATACACCAATATGAAAATACCTCGAATATCCTGCATACACAAATATTTTTATCATTTCAAGAGGGACCAACCAAAAAACAAAAAACAAAAAACAAAAAAAAAGTTTAATCGACCTACCTACCCTATTTTTTTTGGCCATGAAACCGTAACCAAAGCATTTTTTTTTTTTGGCCTTATCATAACATAACACAAACTTGACAACGTCATTCTGTTGATACTACTCTTTATAAGTTTATAACTCACAAACAGTAAGTCTGTAGATGTCACAGTACCTGTGGTTATCAATTACAGTGTTTTTCAATGTACACAGCGGGGCGGGGATGTAGCTCAGTCGGTAGCGCGCTGGATTTGTATCCAGTTGGCCGCTGTCAGCGTGAGTTCGTCCCCACGTTCGGCGAGAGATTTATTTCTCAGAGTCAACTTTGTGTGCAGACTCTCCTCGGTGTCCGAACACCCCTGTGTGTACACGCAAGCACAAGACCAAGTGCGCACGAAAAAGATCCTGTAATCCATGTCAGAGTTCGGTGGGTTATAGAAACACGAAAATACCCAGCATGCTTTCTCCGAAAACGGCATATGGCTGCCTAAATGGCGGGGAAAAAAACGGTCATACACGTAAAAATTCCACTCGTGCAAAAAACACGAGTGTACGTGGGAGTTTCAGCCCACGAACGCAGAAGAAGAAGAATGTACACAGCAGAAAACCTACAAGTCTAGAATTCGTACACATGTACTTTCTTGACGCAGTACTCTTATAAGTATAACTCACAAAATAGTTTCAGTTACCAGGTCAGGTTCCCGCGACGGTCACAGTGGGCAAATACAAATCTCTTTGTTATACATGTATGTGTTTAGTACTGTTACTGCTAGTCTAGTGGTACTAGTTAGTATTAGTAATCATTATGATAGAAAGAAAGTCAAGTAACCACAATCAACTGTATGCTGTGACACAATACGATGAATCCAAGAACACATTTAACCATGTGTACATGTAGTATGTAATCATGATTTGATGTTGCAATGTATTTTAACTTTAAGCCTTTTTTTAAATAAATAGTGCAATGAAGTTTGCTATCATGTTATTATGTTTACTGTAAACTGACATTTTTTGACACTGACTTGCACACTGGTTAAAAATAAAATTGACATGCATAAAACCGACATTGGAACAAAGCAGTGCTAGCACTGTCTCAGCTGTATTTAGCAAACAAAACGTAGCAATTGTACTTAAATTTGTGGGTCTGACTGAATACCGCCTGACGTCAAACCAAAGCATACACGTTATTTCTTCTTCTGCGTTCGACGGTTGTGTCTAGGGTCGTAGTTCCGCTGCTGTCGTGAACTGGAACGTCGCTTTCAGGTCTTCTGACGTTCCCCAGAGCTTGGTCTCCAGTGTAGCTCCTTCTGGCGCATCCACGTTATAACTTATATGTTTGCTTTTGTAGTAGTTGTATGGTATTTTAAAGTGGTGTACAAAATTTGAAGTCATAGAAATAAAAAATAAGGGAGTTATGTTGGCTTTTCAAAGAGCTAGTAGCGAAAGTGAAAGCATGTCGACTTCAGGATCAGGATACATTGCAGGAACCTTTTTAGGTTATCATCGCAACGGACTTGTTTTTAGACTCCACCGCCCGACATTAAACTAAAGCTTTTTTTTTAATTTCAATGACTTAAAATGTGGCACACCGCAATAAAATACCATACAACTACTATAAATTCAAAAAGATAACGTGTATATAATATACTTTGGTTTGACGTCAGGCGGTATCGGGTCAGACCAAAATTTGTATACCATCCTGACTGATTATCATTTTTCAAAACTGCTAACCCCAAACAAAGCAGATCTTCAAAAGTGATCCAAACAATTCATACACCTCATGCATCAGCATCAAAATGCAATACACATGACCAAGATGTCAAAACCACATAGGCTGATCAATGTCTTTCAAACATCATTCATTCAGTGTGCTTAATAATAAAATCATTGTTCTTCCTTGGTTCTTCATTTTCAACTGCCAGCATGCAGACCACCTCATGCCTGCTCCTCTTCCTTCTCTTGGTGCCGTCTGCTTCTCACCCCCCAACCACGAGGAAGCAAGCAGCAGCACTTGCTTCTCTGGAATCGATTCTAAGACTAAAGAGCTCTCTCTCTCTCTCTCTCTCGGCTAACTCTCCACATTCGACCACTTACCACTGACTGCATAGAAGGGCATTTCCGTTTCGTCAAATCCCTTGGCCACGTAGGATTTCTTCACCTCTATGCACGTCATCTCCAGGCACTGGGCCCAGGTGAGTAGAAGCCAGAGCAGGGCCGCTCGGAGGCACTGAGAAACTGATAAACGGAGGGAGGCAGCCATTTTTACACACCAAACCTCACAGGTCTAAAGGTCTACCGGCCCTTGCCTTTTGCTGCACGATTCACACACACTGCTTCACAAGTAAACTCCACCGCTGGGCTTCGTCGCAACTTCTGCTACCATCCTCACCGAAACACGGGTAGATTGGAACCGTTGATCATGGCGGATCCGAGTAAGTTCCACTGTCAGAAATCTCTACAGACGATTCACATCAGTCTCACTCAACGAAAACTTCTGCTACAATGCCTTCGGCACTGACTGAAACAATAACCTCGCCGCGCTGTTCTGATTACCTCCCTCTAGTTCCTCGCATTCCACACTGTCGACCGCACAAAACAATAATTCCGTCG
Organism: Littorina saxatilis; assembly: GCF_037325665.1. NCBI lineage: Eukaryota > Metazoa > Mollusca > Gastropoda > Littorinimorpha > Littorinidae > Littorina > Littorina saxatilis. The sequence goes on from NC_090257.1 coordinate 21,861,384, forward strand.
GTCCACTTCCTTAGTCTACACACGTTTCGCACGTGTGAAACTGTTCCTGTAATTTTCGTACAAAATAATCACCAAGTTATCCAGCAGCAACCCGCATTCCAAATATCCAACGCATAGAATGAAGCAAATATCTATGCGCGGGAGGGCGAAGGAACAGCGGAGTCGCTATTTCCACACTGGTCTGCAATGCGACGCGCGATTGGCTGCTATTCCCGTCTCCAACCATTCATGATGATGGCGCGCGAGGGGAGGTGTGAACATCAAACTTGAAGAACAGTGGCCAGACTGTCCTCTATTCACCTTATCACGTTTATGCTGTGTCCAGGTCGACCTCTGTAAAACAAACCGAGCGCCGAGCTAACTCGCCGAGGGAATAATTTCGTTGCTGTACGCGAACAGAAGAAAACGAAGCGATCCCCACCCCAAAACAAACTGTCGTCTGCTACAAGCGGTGGGCTGTAAAGAGAGCCAAGGGGGAGGAGAGAAAGAGAGAGAAAGGTTGACCACGCGCGGTAGGGTTGTACAATGTGGAATTCATGAGTGTCTCAAGTTGTGTGTTAGTTGAAACGGCCTAGGCTATTCAAATCGGTCTGCGTACTGTTTTGTGATGGTGGTTGAGGTTCAATTCACGATCTCGGTTTTAAATTGACATGCTGCTTGTTGTCGAATTTTCGTTGGTTTTGTCTCCCCACATATTTTGTTTTTCATGGGTGTTATGTGCCCCCCCCCCCCCCCCCCCCCCCAGTTTCGTCGGCCAAAGCAGCCAAACACAACGAAAAGACAGTTCTATGATCTTGCTGTGGTATCATGTTTTCACCACCACACCCCCCCCCCATTTTTGACTAATAAATATTAACGTTGAATCAGTGACTGAGAGTTCAGTATGTCCACTCAACCGCGGCTGGCAGATTGTATCATTCATTTCCTTCACATTACATGAGCTGCATGATGATGAAAAACTCAAACAGCAGACCGTGTCCACTAAATTTCCACGCTGCTGCATCATGGTGTTTTACGGTTACAACTTCCCTTTGTGTTTGAGAAGGATGTAACAAAGACAATCATGTTAGGGCAAAACTCAGCAAGTTCTGACGCAGTGTGTTTGACGGAATTATTAATTAAAGGCTCTTTTTTTAACACAAGACAATGACAAGAAAAAACAAAGGCTAGTGAAGTAATGTTTAGTGCATATTGATACATGTAGCGAGATTCGCGTGGAAAGAACGACTGTTGTCTGGCTATGAAGAACACCAACACGCTTTCGTTCGCAGGCAACGAATCAAGGGAGGAAACCCACACGTACACTTCCATGGTATGTCAAAATGTGCAATGACAGTCGGCTAAGCGACAATACTAAAACTGGACACTTTTAATGGAACACGTGAAATTCACCGTGCAAACTGTCCACAATTCACTATTCTTCTTCGATACCCCCCCCCCCCCCCACACACACACACACACCCACACACCCCTCCTTTCTGTCTGTTTTTCTCTCTTCTTTTCTGTTCGTAAGCTGCAGGCTTAGATTCATTCATTCATTTTTCTTTTATTTTTGTTTTGTTTCTTTGTTTTTTTGTTTTGTTTCGTTTTCCATTAGTGCAACTTTTGCTTAAAACTTTCAAAAATATATATACTTTCAAGCTCGGATGAATTTGTTTTCAAGTTGACCCTATGTGCACCTGGCTTTTTCATGTAAACCTCAGGTGTGTTCCAACTCCCTCCTCCCACTGTCTCAGCAGAGTAATTTTGACTTTCTTAACTTTCAAGACAGCTAGGTGTATTTTGAGCCTCTCCTCGGAACACATGTTGATACATTGAAACTACACAGCGACAAGTACAATGATGATGGCCAGAGGAAAAAACAAAAAGACTGTGTGAAGTTGAGAGGATGTCACTACTGTCAACACATCCGGTAAAATGCAGCTAAGTTTCTCTCATAATTTTCGTGTTTCAATCATTGCTCAGATTTATTGATTTATTCATTCATTCATTCATTAACTGATTGCGGAGGTGAGGTCTTTATTTCAGTGGTGTCATTTGTTCTCACTTTTTTCACATATCTTTAATATATCCCCTTACCCTCTGATTAAATAAAAAGAAAGAAAGATAAGACCACGAATAGATAAATAAATAAATATTAAAAATAGATGCATAAAGACATGAACGTAGCTTATAAATTTATGAATAAAATGTGTAATAAATTTGTAAAACAAAAAGACACCGGATAAACGAATAATTACACTCGAAATAAATAAACAGAATATAAGAATAAGAATTACATTAAATTAATTAATTCATTGATATATTAGTGAAATACAAGAAATATAATACAATATCTTTGTCAAGCCTGAAAGTGGCGAGTATTTTTACTCGCCATGGCGAGTAGGAATATGTAAATGGCGAGTAGAAATTTTAATCTACTCGCCAAATGCGAGTAAAGTTCCTGAAACAAATGGTTGGTGTGGCGAGTACAAATTTATACTAAAATTTGCTCTCCGGCTAGTAAATTATTAGAAGTACTAGCCAAAGGCCAGTACCCCATTTCGTGGACTTTCAGCGCTGTTTGTGTACACCTGGCTTTTGTCATGCGTATCCAAATCGTCATCTCCGCAGTTTGATTCTGAAGTCAGGCGGTGTTCCCACACCTCAGGGAAAAAAACACTAATACTCTACAACGACAACGACTGTCACCAAGTGGCCCAGGGGGAGAACCAGAGTAGTGTGTGAAGTCGACAACATGTGATTAGTACTCCCCTCAACACCTCAAGCAAAATGGGGACGGAGTGGGATTTAGTCAGTTACGAGTATAGTCATCTTCCTGTCCCCTCGGGCCCGTCTTTTCTCTTCTTCGAAGCTTAGAAAGTTTCAAATTGAGACGTGAGCATTGTCGTGCATGGGGTCGGTGGCGCAAAACAGTACTGAGGAAACCCCCTTTTGATTTAATAATAATAATGATAATAATATTAATTATAATAATAAGAAGGGTATTTATATTTTTTTCATTTTTCATTACTTTATTGTCCCATCGCTGGGAAATTCGGGTCGCTTCCTCCCAGTGGAAAGCTAGCAGCAACGGAGTCGCGCTACCCAGGTGTCTGCGTGTTTAGGTGTATTCAGCCACCTGCACTTATGGCAGAATGACCAAGGTCTTTTACGTGTCATTGTGATGACACGGGGGTGGGACATGGCTTCCGTCTCTGGGTCTGCACATAAAGTTGACCCGTGTCCGTCCCGGCCCGAATTCGAACCTGCGACCTTTCGATCACAAGTCCAGTGCTCTACCAACTGAGCTACCGGGCCCCCTATGGCGCAAATCCTAATATAGTTCTAAGCGCCTTACAGGCAATCTTCATTATAATAATCTTCATTACAGCAACAATACACATTTAAAGAATCTTCAAATAAATAAAAACACTGACAATCACGTACACATGCAATGCACATTTAAATAAATCGATCGTTATCAACTACAATCCCAAATCATCGCTAAACATAATGATGGAACACCATAGCACACACAATGTTTAAACAACATTTTATTCAAAATACATGACATGAAACAATTAAAAATATGCAACTATGATACGAACTCAAGTACAGACTTAGTTTAAGTGGCAATTAACCCACCTTTTAATCGTTCGGATTTGCCCAAGCTCGGTAGAGATTAAACAGACTACAAAAACAATAGGATAAAAAGACAAAGATGAACAAAATCAAACGATATAATTTTAACGAGAACAAAAGACACTTGAATAAAATGATTTAAAATAGAATCAGTGTAACATTTACTATAACCTGCACATCGAAAAAACGAAAGCAGGTCGTTCATCCAATAAACTGCAGAACTAACTAGTCGTGCAAGAAGGTGTGCCCAGCGAACATCGCACCCCTTGCACCAACCATTCCCATCCCCCTCAAAAAAGAAAGACAAATATCAAGAAAGGTAATTTTTGAAACTGATTTCTTCTACCAGCTGAAACTTCACAAAATGTGAGCCAATAGTGCAAAACGTATGTAACCGATGCCTATAAGTTTTCAAAATTATGATGGGGAAACTGTCCAAAACTTTTCAGTTGATAGCACTCTGTATACAATATATGTATGATTATTATGAGCTCTCCAAAATCGTGTAGGCAGTAGGCTGTTTCTGCAAATTAAACCGTTTCCTCTGTTCAAGTCCACGCGGACACTAGTCAATAATCATTCCACTGACGCTATGAATCGAGGTGTCACTGTCACGTCCCTTTTTAAAACTTCCTAACAAAAGAGATGTCGCAAAAATTAAAAGTAGCCATGTCAACGAGCAAAAATGACATCTCTCTCCCCCTCACCCTCCTAGCTTCATGTGTGGGGCTTGGGGCTTTCCTCCCAGTTCCTTCCCAGTTTTGCCTTGTGCTTTGTGACGTTTGACATTTTTTTTCTCGAGAGTCTCGGCTGAGCACTCGTACAGTGGAGCCCCCCTTTTGAGACCTCGAACAATCTGACAAAATCTGGGAATGTTCTTATTCTCTTTTTTGTTCTCCGCCTACTTTAAAAAAAAACCCACCTAAAACTGTTGTCAATTAAGGCATATCACATTAAAAGGTCTCTTCCAAAAAGTTTAAAATCAAGTCTGGGTGTTCGTCCCCGATTGTTTTTGAATAAGAAGCAACAATTGGTAGAACAAAATAGTAAACAATGTATTCGGCAAAGAATTGTTGTTAATAGTACACAGTAGTACACAATGTATATTATTCGGCAAACACACACATTGATAGTACACAATAGTACAAAATGTATATTATTCGGCAAACACTTCCTGTGTTCCTTGGCGGGGTCTTCTGACAACCAGTTTAAAAATGAAACTGAACAAAATAGGTGGCCGCCATTTTATTCCCCCGAAATTAAAATCCACTGCGCGAGTTCAGCGATGCGCGTTGTAGTTCTGCTTGAACCTTTCTCTTCGTATGTGTGTGTGTGTGATTGGATGTGTGTGGGTGTGCGTGTGAACGTGCGTGCGTGTGTAAGAGTATGTGTGTGTGTGTGTGTGTGTGTGTGTGTGTGTGTGTGTGTGTGTGTGTGTGTGTGTGTGTGTGTGTGTGTGTGTGTGTGTGTGTGTGTGTGTGTGTGTGTGCATACGTAAGAGTGGTAAGAGTGTCGTGTGTGTGTGTGTGTGTGTGTGTGTGTGTGTGTGTGTGTTGAAAAAAGGGGGAAGTAACAATTCATTTGTAGCGAAACTGTCCCTACCTGGAAAGGAAAATGGGAGGGAGATGTAAGTTACTGGTTTCATTGAATAGAGATGAGTTTACTTTGTCGCCTGCAGCGCGTTCTCAAACACACGGCACTTAGCCCACTAAACGCCCTGTAAAACGCCGCGGCCAAGCCAGAAAGTGATCTTTAGGATGTTTCAAATCAGGACCCAAGAGGGACGAGAACTAAACCTGACTTACGTCACTGGTGCACATACTCGCTACACTTCTAGGTTTTTGTTCGTGGTTTTTTTTCTTTCTGAACGCCCTGCAAAGCACTACGACGAAACAAGAAAGTGATCGTTAGTGTGTTTCTTATCAAAACGAGTGAGGTAATCTGAACTTGACTGACGTCACTGCTGCACACACTGCACTTTGTCCACTAATTGCCTTGTGAAAGACTGACTAGTTGAGTGTTACGCCCTCTCAGGATCAACTGGCGTATTTTGGGACAGGTGTGGGTAGTATGCTTTGTGGGAATACAACAGACTAATTTTGATTTGATTTTTTTTAACAGTGTAGATGACACCACTGAGCTGTGAAGGATGACACCTTGCACATTCTTACGGATTGAATTGACGCTTGCACACCGCTTTGTAACACGGCAGACAGACGACATGCCTCCAAGCAAAATGTGTGGACTACTTTAGATGTTATCTGATAGCAGTCACGGTTGAGCCAAAATCAAACTATTATCTTGTTCACAAGCGTGAAAATGACGAGTTGGGTTGATGATAATTGTGTTTCATGGTACAGTTCACAGGCGAACTTTTGTTTGACAGTGGTGTTATTTTATTATTGGCCTGACGCTAATCAGCTTCGGGATGCAAATGTGTCAATGCTATGCTAAAGTGGGTTTTCTGACCTCAGAACTAGTGTCTATTTTTGTCAATGATATGCTAACTTGGGTTTTCTGACCTCAGAACTAGTGTCTATTTTTGTCAATGCTATGCTAACTTGGGTTTTCTGACCTCAGAACTAGTGTCTATTTTTGTCAATGCTATGCTAACTTGGGTTTTCTGACCTCAGAACTAGTGTCTATTTTTGTCAATGCTATGCTAACTTGGGTTTTCTGACCTCAGAACTAGTGTCTATTTTTGTCAATGCTATGCTAACTTGGGTTTTCTGACCCAGAACTAGTGTCTATTTTTGTCAATCAAGACATATCTATTTATATACAAATAAAAAAACTAATTATTAGCTAAAAATGTGAATAGGATTGATAAGTCAAATAAATCAATAGTTCATTGGTGGAGAAGGTCCCTTCACATTGTAATTGCTGTCAGAAATGGCGCTACGAAATTCGAATGAGTGAAGTGCACGTGAAATGAACCAACAAATAAACAAAACAAAATAGACAGAACAACTCCCGGACAGCGCTATATATCAACACATTGAGTCAACCTGCATGTCGACCTAAAACAATGAAACTGAACACACTGGTTTGTTTTTTACCGAGTTTAGTAAAAGTCCGGTGTTGGCCGAAAAATGTCGCACTAGTCTCAGTAAATAAACCGTGAACCTGATTCGCGCAGATTTCTTGTTTTGGTTTGGGGCACATTTTTAGAACAAACATAAGATATCGATATAATTATTTTTTGTTTCAGGAAATAATAAAGAATACAATAAAATCACGGTTGTGTCTGTTACTGCTGTGTCATGTTGAGGCAGAATTTTAATTGGCAATATTATATAGTTTTGTCAATCAATCAATCAATCAACATGAGGCTTATATCGCGCGTATTCCGTGGGTACAGTTCTAAGCGCAGGGATTTATTTTTTTATTTTTTTATTTTTATTTTATGCAATTTATATCGCGCACATGTTCAAGGCGCAGGGATTTATTTATTCCGTGTGAGATGGAATTTTTTTTACACAATACATCACGCATTCACATCGGCCAGCAGATCGCAGCCATTTCGGCGCATATCCTACTTTTCACGGCCTATTATTCCAAGTCACACGGGTATTTTGGTGGACATTTTTATCTATGCCAAAACAATTTTGCCAGGAAAGACCCTTTTGTCAATCGTGGGATCTTTAACGTGCACACCCCAATGTAGTGTACACGAAGGGACCTCGGTTTTTCGTCTCATCCGAAAGACTAGCACTTGAACCCACCACCTAGGTTAGGAAAGGGGGGGGGGGGGGGGGGAGAAAATTGCTAACGCCCTGACCCAGGGTCGAACTCGCAACCTCTCGCTTCCGAGCGCAAGTGCGTTACCACTCGGCCACCCAATGTGTAAGCTTCGAAGCTGAAATACCATCCCATAGTCCGCACCGAGTCAAAGAATGTTTGACCAACATATATGTCAATTAATTTTGAAAGAAAGAAAAAAGATAGATACAGTGCTGCCTCCACACACACGCACACACATTCGGTTACCATACATTCACCTTCATCTCCCCTCGATGTCCAGTCTACCAGAATACATTTAGTCCAGTATTGGTTCAAACCTGCACAATCTCATTCGGACTTAACGGTGTACTCCCGGTTGACCGTATCTCGTTTGACCGTATCTCGTTTGACCGTAATCATTCAGTGGAAAGGACTCGGAAATGCCGTTTGACCGTATTTGCTCATGTTTGGTTGTTTTTCATTTGTGCATGCCGATCATTGTACACACACACACGCACACACACACACGCACACACACACACACACACACACACACACACACACACACACACACACTGATTGTCATTTGTTTTACCTCATGTCTGCCCTGCGTGTGATGGTGTGATCGTGACTGCTGTAGTGTGGGCGTGTGTGTGTTGGTGTGTATGTCAGTGAATGTGTGGGCGTGTGTGTGTGTGTGTCAGTGTGTGTGTGGGTGTGTGTGTGTGCGTGATTTTACCAACACTACGCTAAATTCCTTGTGCTTTAAATGTTTTTTTAATGTCACTTGGCTCAATAAATACTGTATTCTGTATTCTGTATTCTGTAAAGTACCAACAGACGTTAATTGTGTCACCCGTAACCCGGGGCTACTGTGCTTGGCCAACGGTCACCGTTGGATGAGTTTAGCCTCTTAATTAAGTGAAGAAGAGGATAGTTTTGTGAAGTAGGGTCTGAGTGGCGACTGTTGATCTGGTTGATTGAACTCTAGTCTTTGCTGTTAATGAGTCCGGCTTAGGGGCGGTCGGGTGGAAAGATGTTGGTTTGAAAAGGAAAACAAACAGTGGCTTGCCCATTTGTTTAGGAGAAAGGGGATTGGGGGGTGGGGGGGTAGATTGTCTGTGGATTATCTGTTTCTGTGTCAGTGCCGGTGTGCATGAGTGCGTGTGCGTGTTCAAAATAAGAACACACGTTAAATGTGCCTGCGCAATAGATTACCTGAGTATAAGGCTGGAAAAGAACCGAATCGCCGTTTTCCGATTTGTGGTAAAGGTTTTTCGCACTTGCTACACACATTGATCGGTTAGCTTCGTACTTGCAGAAACTACCGATTCCGGCGAGATTTCGATACGCTGAAAACCTCTGTTTACAACGTAACGCAGTGTTTTTGTTTCGAACACTATGTTGTTCAGTCATTATTAACGTGTGACAAAACAACTTGGCAGACACGTGGGAAATAGCAACAAGCTGTATACTTTCATAGTGACGATTTTACACCAAGCCCTCAACGCTGATGGTTTTCTCACGGCGAGACTGTTACAACAGTTAGTGTTGCTGATGGGGTCTTTGTCGACCAAAAGAGTGGGATTCCCTGTAGGTGGAGTTCCTGTAGGGGGGATTCCCTGTATACAGGGAATACCACAGGGTCTTGGTCCTGTAGTGTTTCGCTGATATCGCTGAAATCACGTGATGCTTAGCGACATCGGTAGAATTTGATGTTTTTCAATCTTTTTTGATATTTCTTAGAAATTCGAGTATGGTTTGCAAGTTTTATTGAAAAACTCCACCCTGTGGGAATCCCTGTATACAGGGAATCCCCCTACAGGAACTCTACCTACAGGGAATCCCACTCTTTTGGTCGACATAGACCCCATCAGCGTTAGTGTTTTGCTGTACACTATACATGTACATGTACTTTCATAGTGACGATTTTACACAAAGTCCTCAACGCTGATGGTTTTCTCACGGCGAGACTGTTACAACAGTTAGTGTTTTGCTGCATCAGTAAAGACGCTGATCACTGATATGAAGTGTGACATGACGCCACAAAAACAACAGCCAACAGCCGAGACAAACTAGAGCGTGTCTGAGTGGCTAATTCTCGTGGTCAGTTGGAGTCAGGGTGGACAAACTGACCGCTTGTCGTGGCAAATTAAAGGCAGAGTTCCCACGGTGGCCGTGAAACCCTTGTTGGTTTGGTGGCATCCCCTGCCGCACCCACCCTGCCGCATCTCAGCCGCCTGCCGCACTCTAACCTGCCGCATTCCAGCCTGCCGCACCCCAACCTATGTCTGAAAATATTTTGTGTAAACTTGATAAAATATAAACAGCTAATGAAACTGTGAATGTTTGAACTGTCAATAGGCACGCAGGTTGGTGTTTTGGTGACTTTAACGTTATCATATAGCACATTAGCTTTCGTGCAACTACACTGTGCTGACAACTTACTCACTTTTTTTTTCAAACATTCTATTCTTTCAACCGCTCACAAGTGCATATTTTTGTTTGAACAGTTTTTGCCCTACATATTGTCACCAAAAACGAGCATATCTTTATGCAACAAGTCGACAATGAATGAGCCACTATACAGATGTTGCAGGAATAGCCTGAACAAAAAAATGGTATGCAACAACAGTACTGTTTATATTTTTAAATCAACAATTTTTTTGCCTTTCGGATAACATGCACGCCTGAAAACAACGGAGGAACTCTTCATCATTGTAATCATTTTGCAGACATAATATAATGTGATTTTATCCATTCATTTATAAATATGCAGCCTTATCAAAAACTTCAAGTGACGTTTGCTCAAAACCAGGTATTTCGAGTTAAACAGTTGGTGCTCTGAAGGGACGAAATGTAAATCGACATTGCGGCAGGCTGGGATGCGGCAGGTTGGGGTGCGGCAGGCTGGGATGCGGCAGGGTGGGGTGCGGCAGACTGGGATGTGGCAAGTTGGGGGGCGGCAGGCTGGGATGCGGCAGGTTGGGGTGCGGCAGGCTGGGATGCGGCAGGGGGTGCGGCAGGTTGGGGTGCGGCAGGCTGGGATGTGGCAAGTTGGGGGGCGGCAGGCTGGGATGCGGCAGGTTGGGGTGCGGCAGGCTGGGATGCGGCAGGGGGTGCGGCAGGCTGGGATGCGGCAGGTTGAGATGCGGCAGGCTGGGATGCGGCAGGTTGGGGTGCGGCAAGGTGGGATGTGGCAGGTTGGGATGACACCGTTGGTCACTCGTAAGCCAAAAGTGCTAATAATGTAGACTTATGAGCACTTTATTCCAATTATTGTGTTGTTAGAAATGTACGGCGTCCGCGATTCATTTAAGCAGACTATCACAACAAGAGAGTTCAGAACTTGGGCGCGTGTGTGAGTGGCTGGAGTCAAGATGAACAAAGTGTCTGATATTTTGGAGCGACTAGAGGAGGGATACATGTGGTGGGAAAACGCTAGCGGGTAGTGTTCTGCCACCCGTCACAAACGTCTTACAACGACAACAACAACAAACAACAACAACAACAACAACAACAACAAACATCTGCAACAACAACACACAGACGCACACGCACACGCGCACACACACCATCATCAACAACAACAACAACAACAACAACACCACCACGACCACCAACAACAACAACGACAGCAAAAACAACAACAGATTGTTTGCGTGTCCTGGTTCTAGAGAATCACACACAAGACACTTTATAAAACATTGACTTTTCACCGCTTGCATGTTCAGTGAAATCGAGCATTCTCTTCAATTCGTGAAGAGATGTCCCACGCAGCCACTCAATAGGTCCAAACACCAGCTGAAGGTGATGAGTGGGTTTGTCGTCATTTACTGCTGTCATAATTATATGTTAATGAGATTCCACCCTCAGTCATTCCAGGTCTCATCACAGAGATGCACAATGTGTTTTGTCGCTGCCTGCATAATGCGCGTCAAAGGCAAATACAAGATTGTTTCGTGTGCAGAGAGACAGCTTGATTTGTGCATCAAGGGAATAGCTTTTTGTGGTGAAAGTGGGGAATGGATTTTTTTTGATTTTTTTTATTTTTTTTTTGGGGGGGGGGGGGGGGGGGCGGGAGGGTGCAGCTGTAGAGGCAGTAGGAAACTCAACTTTAATATATAGAGAAAGCAGGAGGCAGTGTGTGTGTGTGTGTGTGTGTGTGTGTGTGTGTGTGTGTGTGTGTGTGTGTGTGTGTGTGTGTGTGTGAAACAGACAGACGGACAAACATAGGAGCCAAGTCCCGTCGCGATATAACCTTTGTGGTTGAAAACGACGTTAAACACCAAATAAAGAAAGAAAGAAAGAAAGGAGCCAAGTAGCAGAACAGAATGTAATCATCATTCTTTTTCTCTTTTCGTCTTCTTTTTCTTCTTAATCGTTCATGGGCTGAAACTCCCACGTTCACTTATGATTTTGCACGAGTGGGTTTTTACGTGTATGACCGTTTTTACCCCGCCATTCAGGCAGCCATACGCCGCTTTCGAGGGGAAGCATGCTTAGTATTTCCGTGTTTCTACAATCCACCGAACTCTGACATGGATTACAGGATCTTTCCCGTGCGCACTTGGTCTTGCGTGTACACCCGAAGGGTCTGCACTAGCAGGTCTGCACATAAGTTGACCTGGGAGATCGGAAAAAACTCACGACCTTCCGATTAGGAGGACCATGTCTTATCCACTGGGCCACTGGGCCCGTCCTATCATCATTCCACATTGGCTATAGAATTAAATTGCAGAATAATTATAACAATGAATTATAAAATTGTCCTTCATCGGGCCATTGTGGATTGACATGTACCTTTCTTTCTTTATTTGGTGTTTAACGTCGTTTTCAACCGTTCAAGGTTATATCGCGACGGAGACATTTACCTGCTACAATCAAGAGTTTAAATTATAATGACTATCTTCCAGTTGAAATTGCACATAGTTAAACTCAAACATCATGTCTGAAGCGTATATAACCACCATGTCTTTCTGACATTCCCAATACATGTACATTTATTAGAATGAGGAAGGGTACGAATATAATACCCCGTATTAATTTTGATCAAGGGAGGCGACCGCCCTTTCCTTCATTATCCTGTCTAGGAACAATTTGGTTATCGCCCTTTACTTGATCCAACTGTGTCTTTTTTGACCAAAAAAAAATCGAAGCCGTTGCTAAAAAGGGTTAAAAAAAAGAGAGAGAGAGAGAGAGGGGGGGGAAGCGAGAGAGAGAGAGAGAGAGTAATCTTTAATTTTACCCCCTCTCTCCCCCGTCTCCCTCCGTCGCCCCTAAACGGTAACGGGTAACTTCTGAAACCTTAAATAAACCGTCACTCCAAACCTGAGTTTCTTCCCTACCCTCCCTCCCCTCCCTTCTGTCCACAGCCCCGTCCTACCCGTACGAAATGTAAGAAAAGTTATCATTAATCACTGACTAAACCAAAGGTCTTAACAGCCTAAAAAGCAAATCTTTCTGCGGCGGTCTTGCACTCTCAGCCTAAAATTAAAACCTACGTGATCTCTCGACAAGGAGGGGAGGGGGGGGGGGGGGGGGGGGATGCGGATTGACGAAATTGGAGGACAGGGAGGGGGAGAGATTGATTTCGCAAAAATCATGGCTGTTGGCATCAGTTCAATAGAGAAGTTGGGGCCATAATTGAACTACAGGCGCTACGATAACTGTTTTTCAGAGCGCCGGGAACAGCGGTACCTCATCGTGCGCTCTTGGAATACTAAGGACTGTTATCACTCAAAGTTATGAGGGTTTGATTGCGCCCTAAAACGTACACGAATAAATAAAGGGAATTTTGTGTGTGGTATACCCATGTGCTGGTTTTGAAACAAGTGTATGTGATCAGGTTGCAGGGGTATTGTTTGGGGCGGGGACGTAGCTCAGTTGGTAGCGCGCTGGCTTTGTAGCCAGTTGGTCGCTATCAGCGTGGGTTCGATCCCCACGTTCGGCGAGAGATTTATTTCTCGGAGTCAACTTTGTGCAGACTCTCTTCGGTGTCCGAACACCCCCGTGTGCACACATGCGCACGAAAAAGATCCCACGTTCACAGCGAAAGTCTCAGGGCTTGGAAAACACGAAGACACGCATGCTTCATCTCTCGTCTCCGATTATCATGATCGTATTTCGATACTTTGACGAAACAAACCCAATGCTGGTGTGTCGAAGAAGACAGCCACAGCGGGCTTGTTCGAATCAAAGTATCACACCATATCTTCAACGTATTACCAATACCTGTCCCAATATAGACCAGTTGGTCTAAGAGGACGTTAAACCCGAATAGTCAGTCAGTCGGTATTGTTTGTTGTAATGTCTCATTGGCTTCAATATTTATTCACCGCTTGAATCGTTTTTGATAGATTCGAGAACTTTCACTTTCATGAGAGGACGATAATGGTGTGTTTCCGTTCACATATTCATGTCGCTTTTAAACCTGTAATTCTGAAAATGAAATCGTGCTAAACATGCACAAATAATGGACACATGCACACTACATTGGGGTGTGCACGTTAAAGATCCCACGATTGACAAAAGGGTCTTTCCTGGCAAAATTGTATAGGCATAGATAAAAATGTCCATCAAATACCCGTGTGACTTGGAATAAAGTGTAAAAAATTCCATCTCACACGGCATTAAGTCTCAGGGCTTGGAAACATGAATACACGCATGCAGGAGAAAAAAAAAATGGGTAGCGCCGTATACTGTATGGCAGCTCGCTTTCCCCAGGGAGAAAGCAGCCCGAATTTCTGTGAGGTTACCCTCATGGACTATATAAAATCGTATCCTTATCCTTATCCTTATAATGCGTGTACATTCATTTTGGAACGAACGAATTTGCAAAGAACAACAGCAACAACATGTTAAGCCGTGTATTTCAGACTTTCATAGTATGTTGAAGTTAGAGAAAACAAGAAATTCCTCCGAGGTAGGAAAAACACCCCCGTCCTTACCATTCTCACTGCCACCAACTGAGAAGGTTATTTCCCTTTGACCATTAATATGTCCCTCTATAAGTCCTTGTAGAATCTTAATCCACCAATAACTCCCTAACCGTGTGTTTGACTGGTCCCAATTTTTGTAAGGACCGTCTCAGGAATGTATAGAACCTGTTCACCAAGTTTGGTGACGATCGGTCCGTTCATTCTTGAGATCTATATGCGAACACAAACACACAAACAAACAAACAAACAAACACATCGACCGAAGCCTATACACACCCCTATACCGGGGGTGTAACTACGTCGTGAAACACTGCCTCCAAACGCGACCATAAACAAATTCTCAGTAATCGGAAAAAAACGTCAAAACCGCTGAACAAGTTTGTGCAAAAAAGCATATGTAGATTATCCGCTCGACACAATTTAAGTAAGTCACAACCTTATCCTGTATTTTCAGTAATCGGAACAACTTCAACTTGAACCCGCTGAACAAGTTTTGCAAACAAGCACAGGCATGTAGATTATCTGCTCGACAAAATTTAAGTAAGTCACAACCTTATCTAGTACTCTTCAGGGCCGTCCGAGAATCTGAGAGCACTCCATAGTCTTGGAATGATCAATCCATTTCTGTGAGAGCGCCGAGCCTCATCCATCACTGTCATGCAAGCTGTTTATCTGTTATTGGTTCCACCGCCAAAACTAATAGCCAGTGAAGGCCCATCGTCTGACGTGTAGAGTCACTCTCTGGGCTCTCTCTGCCCTTGTCCGACAGGGGTGGGTAGTGGGTGGGGTGGGTGGGGGGTTTGGGGGTGGTGAGGGATTGGGTGGGGAGACAGGGGTGGGTGAGGGGAGTTTGAAGGAGAGGGAGGGGGAGGGTGTGTGTGTGTGTGTGTGCGTGCGTGCGTGCGTGCGTGTGTGTGTGTGTGTTTGAGTGTGTGTGTGTGCGTGCGTGCGTGCGTGCGTGTGTGTGTGTGTGAGTGTGGGTGTGTGTGTGTATATGTATATGTATGTGTGTTTGTCTATCTGTGTGTCTGTCTGTCGGAGAGAAAGAAGTGAACACGTCACACACACACACACACACACACACACACAGACACACACACACACACACACACACACACACACACACACACACACACAGACACACACACACACACACACACACATGTACGCATATGCTCAGATGGATACTATTTAACAAGGATAGATCGAGGGATACACAGAGACAGAGAGAGAGAGAGGGGGGAGAGAGAGAGGGGGGGAGAGAGAGACAGAGACAGACAGACAGACAGACAGACAGCAGACAGAGGCAGCCGAGTAAGAGAGCGCAGGAGAGATAATGGATCTTACGACTTAAGTAATAATCACACTTAAACTTTGTGCAAGAAATTTAAACTGCCTTTTTATTGGACATTACTCAGCTTCAAAGGGAAAACACGAGCGGGAAAGCTATTCATTTTTGTGTCCTCTCAAAAGAGGTAAGTAATACAAGCGAAGCTAGTAAATTGCACGCTGATGCTTTTTCACAGCGTAGAGCTTTACTTGCAAAAAGGCTTCTGAACGGTGTCTTGAAATAAAAATTATCAATCACTCTATGAGGGCAAGTGAATTTGTGTGGGGGGGGGGGGGGAGGGAGGGAGGAGGGGAGGGGGGGGGGGGAGTGTGCGTGTCTTAAAACTTTTTTCTGCAATGACTCTCCATTACATTTCTGTTTCATTTTTATCCAAATATTTTTACATTTTCTTTACAAAGAGATTCTGCGACAAAGAGGATGCTCACTTGTGTATTTCCAGTGTCAGGCCTTCCGCCAGTTTGGACACACTCAGTCTTGGACAGCACTGACCAGTCTAGGTCATCGTGACCCGACACAGGGGCCGAAGTTGTTGAAGACATCTTTCCTGTTGATGAGTCGATGACAGGTGTCAACCGCTGAGGAACGTGTCATCATGCAGTGGTCAGCTAGCGGTCAGACTGGTGGCTTTGCATCCTTCCATCCCGCCCCATCCCATCTCGCTCCCGATCCGGCCACAGTAATCTCACGATTTTTCATGAGAGGTAGTACGCCCACGCTCATCAGAATTCATCTTCGTCACGCACACACACACGTGCACGCACGCACGCACGCACTCACGTACGCACAAACACACACACACACACATGCACGCACGCACTCACACAAGTACGCAAGCACGCACACAAACACACACACACACACACACACACACACACACACACACACACACACACACCTTTGATTAAAAGTCAATGTTGGTACGTATAAGATATATACGGGTGAGATTTGCCACTGCTTGCCGCGGCGATACGATATCTCTGACAAGTTGTAAGCAAGCACAGCATGAAGTCGGCTACAACAAAGCGGGGGCGACATGGGAGGGGGCGAGTCGGTACCTGGCTTTGCTATTGACCCCAATGGCCAAGACTGAGACCCTGATAGACACGCCAACGTTCGTGTGGAATTTGTAATGGAGTGCTTGTTGTTAAAGTTAGAGATTGTGTATGAGATGTCGTGCAGTGGAAGGATGATGTTGAGAAGTTTGTCCTGAAATGTGGAGCGCTTGAGATAAGATAGGAATAAAGTTTGTTGTTTCTTCTATTCCCCGGCCACGTTTATTTGTTTGTTCGATCATCATCATCATCATCATCATCATCATCATCATCATCATCATCATCATCATCATCATCATCATCATCATCATCATCATCATCATCATCATCATCATCATCATCATCATCATCGTCGTCGTCGTCATCATCATCATCATCGTCGTCATCATCGTCGTCATCATCATCGTCGTCATCATCGTTGTCGTCGTCATCATCATTGTCGTCATCATCATCGTCGTCGTCATCATCATCATCATCATCATCGTCGTCGTCATCATCAACATCATCATCATCATCATCATCATCATCATCATCATCATCATCATCATCATTGTTTTGACACATACAAAAAATCCACAGCCTGACTGCTTCCTTTTCTGCTTAAGATTTTTTTTATGATTTAATTTCGCACACTGACATACAGGTATCACAACATTACTTCAGAAAAAACACGTGATATTCTGCATTGAGACCAGCCATGTACTTATACTTTGACCAGAGAATCAGCTATCTTTAAACACAAGTCTTTACACACTCGGTCTCTTGGTGTAGTTACAAGGAAACAAATAAACAAACAAACAAACAAACAAAAGTAATTATTCGCCTGTGCCAATGATCATTGACGACGTTTGATTGACTTGTACCCAACTTGACGACAGCTTGGTCAGCGTTGTTAGGTCAGGAGGAACAATCCCATCACTTAGACTAAACTGGTTGTTACCGCCCTTGATTGCTTCAAGAGTGTCTGTCATCTTGAACACGCGGCCAGTACCGTGTAAGTGGCCTTGAGACCGATCGATTCAAGGGGGGCGATCTCGGTCATCTGAAAGAGGGAAATCCAAACGCAATCCGCCTTGTTCGATTTTATGGGCTTGGACGATAGAGAAAAATAAGAAAAGCAAAAGCTGGAGTCCAGTCTGGACAAAACTGCTATCAAGAATGCAGAATTGATTTTTTTTTGAGTTTTTTTTAGCCGTAAGCGCCATGTTTATCGGAGCAGGAAACTCTTCCAGAGTGAGGCCCCTTTGTTGGTTTCACTGCAGCCGCCAGCAGTTATGAGAAATTCGAAATGAGAAATGGCGCTTACTCAGAAAAAATCAATTCTGCGTTCTTGATAGCAGTTTCGCTCAGCAATGTAATTTCTCTTTTAGAGATTAATAAAGTTATTGTATTGTATTGTATTGTATTGTATTGTATTGTTCGAATCCCACTCTGGTCGATATTTCTGTTTGTCTGTACGCCGGTGTGTGCCGACGGCGCTGCAAGACTGGTACCTGCGTGATCTCTGTGTGTGTGTGTTCGTGTGTGTGTGTGTGTGTTCGTGTGTGTTTGTGTGTGTCTCTGTGCGTGTGGGTGAAGGGTGAAATTGGTGGATTCAGACCAGTGCCAAGAGCGTGATGCCTGAGTAAGGATGGTGATGACAGAACGGAACTGATGGTGCCAGACCTGTGCCAGAGTGACAATGATGATGTCAGTGCAAGAGTGATGGTTTGGAATCGGTGCCAGAGCGAGAGTGTTGATGCCTGACCGGTGCCGGACCGGTGTCAGAGCGAGAGAGTCACGGTGCCAGAGCGAGAGTGTTGGTGGCCGCAGTGTGTGTGTGTGTGACAATGGTGATGACAGAACGGAACTGATGATGTCAGTGCAAGAGTGATGGTTTGGGATGCCAGTGTTTGTGAATGTGCGTGTGTGAGTATGCGTGTCACATTAGTGAGAATCAGTGTTTCACCTGTAGTAACTGCAAACTTTACAGCACAGAAATGTTTTCTAAACTAAAAGGTATGCTTCTTTCTGTGTTTTCTTTTTTCTCTGTCCTTTTCTGGCTGTCTGCTTCAAGGTATGCATGTGTTTCTTTTTGTGTGTGTCTTTGTGCTTCTATGTTTGCTTGTGTCTCGGCCTTTTTCTGTCTGTAGCAGCAGTCATACGTAATTTGGGCCCAAAGGGGACCCACCCAATGATCTCGTGTTCATGTATGATTTATTTCTTCAGATTTGTGGGCACAACTGAAGGTCGTCATTTCATTGTCTGAAAGCGGCTTACGTTGACCGCCATCATAAGGTGCCATGGGCTATATGACTACACAATCAAATCTCACAATCAAAGTATGTGCGTCTGTGTGTCTGTGTCTCTCTGTGTCTGTGTCTCTGTCTGTCTGTCTGTCTGTCTGTCTGTCTGTCTCTCTCTCTGTCTCTCTCTGTCTCTCTCTCTCACGGGGCGGGGACGTAGCTCAGTTGGTAGCGCGCTGGCTTTGTAGCCAGTTGGTCGCTATCAGCGTGGGTTCGATCTCCACGTTCGGCGAGAGATTTATTTCTCGGAGTCAACTTTGTGCAGACTCTCTTCGGTGTCCGAACACCCCCGTGTGCACACATGCGCACGAAAAAGATCCCACGTTCACAGCGAAAGTCTCAGGGCTTGGAAAACACGAAGACACGCATGCATCATCTCTCGTCTCTGATTATCATGATCGTATTTCGATACTTTGACGAGACAAACCCAATGCTGGTGTGTCGAAAAAGACAGCCACAGCGGGCTTGTTCGAATCAAACTATCACACAATATCTTCCAGTTGGTCTAAGAGGACGTTAAACCCTAATAGTCAGTCAGTCAGTCAGTCTCTCTCTCTCTCTCTGGAAATATGAGATGGGAAATAATCCCTTAACATACAGTGACATTGTATGAGAGAGGAGTTGCCTCCCTGCAGTCACAGAACTCGACTGTTTTCGGTGTGTGTGTGTGTGTGTGTGTGTGTGTGTGTGTGTGTGTGTGTATGTGTGTGCGTACGCGCGTGCGTGTGTGTGTGCTTGTGTGTGTTTGTATGCGTGTGTGTGTGTTTGTGTGTGTCTGTGTGTGTGTGGGTGTGTGGGTGTGTGTGTGTTCAAACTTCAATTACGTGTGCCCGTGTTGTAACTTGATAGTTGGAGGTACGTCTTATTTTGGGGGAGAGGGAGAGGGAGTCTTCTATCGGATGGGGAGGGGGGAGGGTCTTGAAGGGGAGGGAGGTACGTCTTATTTTGGGGGAGAGGGAGAGGGAGTCTTCTATCGGATGGGGAGGGGGGAGGGTCTTGAAGGGGAGGGAGGTACGTCTTATTTTGGGGGAGAGGGCGAGGGAGTCTTCTATCGGGTGGGGAGGGGGGAGGGTCTTGAAGGGGAGGGAGGTACGTCTTATTTTGGGGGAGAGGGCGAGGGAGTCTTAAAGGAGGGAATTGACGGGCGCTGTGGCGTGGTGGTAAGACGTCGGCCTCTTAATCGGAAGGTCGAGGGTTCGAATCCCGGCCGCGGCCGCCCGGTGGGTTAAGTGTGGAGATTTTTCCGATCTCCCAGGTCAACTTATGTGCAGACCTGCTTGTGGCTTATTCCCCTTCGTGTGTACACGCAAGCACAAGACCAAGTGCGCACGGAAAAGATCCTGTAATCCATGTCAGAGTTCGGTGTGTTATAGAAACACGAAAATACCCAGCATGCTTCCTCCGAAAGCGGCGTATGGCTGCCTAAATGGCGGGGTAAAAACGGTCATACACGTAAAATTCCACTCGTGCAAAAACACCAGTGTACGTGGGAGTTTCAGCCCACGAACACAGAAGAAGAAGAAGAAGAAAAGAGGGAATCCACTGTAATGGGAAATGATGGTGAGTCGTGTACGCATTTGCTTGTCTTGTTTTTACAAATGATCCGTCACCGATCGTTGGATAAAGGACTCCGCTCACGCAATAGAACTCCACACTTTCAACAATAATGATAAAACTGAACTGCTTCACCGCTGATACACATGAACATATCAAGGAAAGTAGTGTACGATCGAAACCTCCAAGCTCAAGAACCTGCCTATATTTTATTTACTCTCTTTCCCTTTTGATCAAACATGAATAAAATAAAAATACGTCGATTATTACGAACTGAGCAATATTTTGTGTCTGTTTTGCTGAAGCAAGGTACCTTTTATGTGGTTATTGTCAATTAAAACATTCCTTGCTTCCTGCCTTTTGAATGTGTTTTTACTGACACATTTACTGCATTTACGAAAACATCTACGTTTTGCCGAATGAACAAAACAACCTTTCATGTTCTCTCTGTGTGCATGATCGAAATCGTTAGTTTTATCTGTTGTTTCTCATGGTTTTTTTCTTTCTCGAAATCCACCCACCATCACCTTCCCCCCCCCCCCCTTTAGCCCACACACCCCCGCCCCCTCCACGCCCCCCCCCCCTCCCCTCCGTCATTATATTCTTTTTTGTCGTTTTTTCCCCTGTCTTTTTTTACATTTAGTCAAGTTTTGACTAAATGTTTTAACATAGAGGGGGGAATCGAGACGAGGGGTGGGTGTATGTGTGTCTGTCTGTCTGTCTGTGTGTGTGTGTAGAGCGATTCAGACTAAACTACTGGACTGATCTTTATGAAATTTTACATGAGAGTTCCTGGGTATGATATCCCCAGATATATTTTTCATTTTTTGGATAAATGTCTTTGATGACGTCATATCCGACTTTTTGTAAAAGTTGAGGCGGCACTGTCACACCCTCATTTTTCAATCAAATTGATTGAAATTTTGGCCAAGCAATCTTCGACAAAGGCCGGACTTTGGTATTGCATTTCAGCTTGGTGGCTTAAAAATTAATTAATGACTTTGGTCATTAAAAATCTGAAAATTGTAATTAAATTTTTATTTTATAAAACGATCCAAAATTACGTTCATCTTATTCTTTATTATTTTCTGATTTGAAGAACATATACATATGTTATATTCGGATTAAAAATAAGCTCTGAAAATTAAAAATATAAAAATTATGATTAAAATAAAATTTCCGAAATCAATTTAAAAACAATTTCATCTTATTCCTTGTCGGTTCCTGATTCAAAAAACATATAGATATGATATGTTTAGATTAAAAACACGCTCAGAAAGTTAAAAGGAAGAGAGGTACAGAAAAGCGTGCTATGCAGCACAGCTCAACCATTCCGCGCTAAACAGGCTCGTCGATTTCACTGCGTTTTGCGCGAGCGGCGGACTACGGCCATTGTGAAAAACTGCAGTGCGTTCAGTTTCATTCTGTGAGTTCCACAGCTTGACTAAATGTAGTAATTTCGCCTTACGCGACTTGTTTTCTCTTTGTGTCTGCTTTTGCTTTGGTTTTGTCGTTCAATGGACAAGACGTCAACATTAATCAATTATGCACACAAAGGCGTGTTTAATAACCCTTCCCCTTTTCCATCCTTTTTTTTCCCTTAACAGTTTTTGCTTGTGTTCCCTCCCTCTCGCTCTCCCTGTCCTCAACCTCACACCTAACACGCGCACGCACGCACTCACGCACTCACGCACGCACACACACACACACACACACGCACGCACGCACGCACGGACGCACGCACACACACACACACAAACAACCACATACACACTTATTACCCTCCCTCCCCTCCCCCCCCTGTAGCAATTTTTCATAACATTCTTCACACACCTGCTTGTAACTTCACACCTCCCCCCCCCCCCCCGCACATCTCCACCACTCTCCCACAGTTACCCCGCTTTCTCTCATGACTTCAAAAGACAGAAGATAAAAGGCACGAATGGTTGTTGACAGATCGAAAATCATCCTTTGTGTCGTCAGAAGAGCAACGTGCCCGTGTTGACTGGCGGATTAATTATTCACAAGCAGATCCACGTTTCGGACCAATTTGTCAATTTCATATTCAATACAAAGGCGCGCATGGTGTGTGGTGCGACCTTCAAGGTGTTGTGTGTTGACCGGGATCCAATTTATTGCTTGTTACGTGAAACCTGATGTTCTCAGGTGTAAAACTGAGACGAAAGACTGTAAAAACTTTTTTATTTTTATTTTTACTACATGTACTAATAAAACAAAATGTGTCTTTGGAAAAAGGGGTTTGTGCTTGGCATGTCATTTTTGTCAACAGTAGAGTGAAAGGAAATGTAACGACTGAAAAAGGCAGATATAGAGACAGACAAACAAAGAGAAATGCTAACGTGGTAGATACAAAGACATAAGCACACACAAACACATGGACAGACTCACACACACAAGCAAACACATGGACAGACTCACACATACACACACACACATGGACAGACTCGCACATACAAACACATAGACAGACTGACTCGTACACACAAACAAACACATGGACAGACTCGCACATACAAACAAACACATGGACAGACTCACACACACAAGCAAACACATGGACAGACTCACACATACAAACAAACACATGGACAGACTCACACATACAAACAAACACATGGACAGACTCACACATACAAACAAACACATGGAGAGACTCACACATACAAACAAACACATGGACATACTCACACATACAAGCATACACTACGGACAGACACGGATAGACACAAAAGACAGGCAATATATACAACTGCATAGACAGAGACATTCATACATACATGGGTATTCCCCAGAGCTGCGTACCAGAGGAGACCATGTTACGAAGTTGACATTTTTTTTCTTGACAGGGACATTTTAACGATATACATTGATTGCAATAATATATACTGGTTCCATATTTATTCTTGGCCACCAGAGAAAGAATGAGAATGACTTGCTCATTCGATTTGTCTACGTTCACTAAATTACAAGAGTTTCAAAGTACGTCAACTTCGTAACATGGAAACGCGCTTCGTTCAATAATGAATTTTATCGATTTGCTCTATAAATCCCTTAGTGCACTGGGATGTCTCAATAACTTAAATAATACGAGAATTTATAACGCGCACATATCTCACCACAAGGCGACTCAAGGCGCACTCATACACAATATTTTGCATTAACAACTCAAGCACACTCATATAGACTTACGCATACATTACATGAAGATAAGGCAACAACACAAACAGAGACACGGCACTCAAAAGTAAGCATGACAAATAAAATAAAATGTCCAACATACAGACAAACAGAGAGACGCTTGCGCATGCAGACGTACAGACATACAAATACGGAGACATACACATAATGAAAAACATCTATACATGGCACAATAATTACATGTACAGTGAATGCCTGAACCTTGCGCACTTGTTCTACGTGCACAGTCTCAGTATTCCTATTGCTTGTTTGGACATTGAGAGACATGCCTTATTTTGTTTGCACGTGCTTTTTTGTCTGTCCTCACCAGGCACTCATTGTCGACATTGATCCCAAAGGTTCTGAGCGGAATTGCATTTATTGTGCGAATGATAGCTCAGTTGGTAAAGCACTGAACTTGTGACCCCTGCATGGTCGTGGGGTCGAATCCAGGCCAAGACGGAAACGGGTCAACTATGGTATGTGGTGATTCAGAGACAGTATCCATGTCATACCCCCGTATCACTGTTGTTGCACACTTAAGAAAAAAACAAGTCGCGGTAAGGCAACGAAATTACTACATTAAGAGACGGGCGCTGTGGCGGGGTGCAAAGACGTCGGCCTCTTAATCGGAAGGTCGAGGGTTCGAATCACGGCTGGTGGGTTAAGTGTGGAGATTTTTCCGATCTCCCAGGTCAACTTGTGTGCAGACCTGCTAGTGGCTTATCCCCCTTCGTGTGTACACGCAAGCACAAGACCAAGTGCGCACGGAAAAGATCCTGTAATCCATGTCAGAGTTCGGTTGGTTATATAAACACGAAAATACCCAGCATGCTTCCTCCGAAAGCGGCGTATGGCTGCCTAAATGGCGGGGTAAAAACGGTCATACACGTAAAATTCCACTCGTGCAACGAACGCAGAAGAAGAAGAAGAAGAAGAAGAAGAAGAAGAAGAAGACTACATTTAGTCAAGCTGTCGAACTCACGGAATGAAACTGAACGCACTGCATTTTTACACCAAGACAATACAGCTTCGTCACTCCCCGCAAGAAGGAAATCGCTCACTTTTCACGTCAAAACGCAGTGAAATTCACTAGCCAGAATAGCGCGGTAGCGTATTGCGCTAAGAAGGAAAGCGCGCTTTTTTGTATTCTTATTAAATTCCTGAGCTTGTTTTGAATACAAAATATCATATCTATATGTTTTTGGAGTCAGGAAATGATAAAGAATAGGATGAAATCAGTTTTGGATCGATTTCTTACATTTTAATCGTAGTTCTTATTAATCTATTTTTGTTAATTGTGATCACATTTTAAGAGTAAACATGACATATGTATATATTTTTAGATTCCGCATTTTATGAAGAATACGATGCTATCAATGTTAAATCTGTTTGCTAAAATTTGATTTTAATGACAACTTTAATGAGCAAAATCATTAATTAGATTTTAAGCCTCCAAGCTGAAATGCAATACCAAAGTCTGGCCTTTGTCGAAGATTACTTGACCAACATTTCCACCAATTTAGTTGAAAAATGAGAGCGTACGTGACAGTGCCGCCTCAATTTACACAAAAAGCCGGATATGACGTCATCAAAGGCATTTATCGAAAAAAAGAACAAAACGTGTGGGGATATTATACCCAGGATCTCTCATGGGAAATTTCATGAAGATCGGTCCAGTACTTTGCTCTGAATCGCTGTACACACACACACACACACACACACGCACACACACACACATACACCACCACCCTCGTCTCGATTCCCGGTCAACGTTAAAACATTAAGTCAAAACTTGACTAAATGTAACAAGTCGCGTAAGGCGAAAATACAATATTTAGTCAAGTAGCTGCCATTTTTCAGCAAGACCGTATACTCGTAGCATCGTCAGTCCACCGCTCATGGCAAAGGCAGTGAAATTGACAAGAAGAGCGGGGTAGTAGTTGCGCTAAGAAGGATAGCACGCTTTTCTGTACCTCTCTTTGTTTTAACTTTCTGAGCGTGTTTTTCATCCAAACATATCATATCTATATGTTTTTGGAATCAGGAACCGACAAGGAATAAGATGAAAGTGTTTTTAAATTGATTTGGACAATTTAATTTTGATAATAATTTGTATATATTTAATTTTCAGAGCTTGTTTTTAATCCGAATATAACATATTTATATGTTTTTGGAATCAGCAAATGATGGAGAATAAGATAAACGTAAATTTGGATCGTTGTATAAATTTTTATTTTTTTTTACAATTTTCAGATTTTTAATGACCAAAGTCATTAATTAATTTTTAAGCCACCAAGCTGAAATGCAATACCGAACCCCGGGCTTTGTCGAAGATTACTTGACCAAAATTTCAACCAATTTGGTTGAAAAATGAGGGCGTGACAGTGCCGCCTCAACTTTCACGAAAAGCCGGATATGACGTCATCAAAGACATTTATCAAAAAAATGAAAAAAACGTATGGGGATTTCATACCCAGGAACTCTCATGTCAAATTTCATAAAGATCGGTCCAGTAGTTTAGTCTGAATCGCTCTACACACACACACACACGCACACACGCACACACACACACACACACACGCACACACACACACATACACCACCACCCTCGTCTCGATTCCCGGTCAACGTTAAAACATTAAGTCAAAACTTGACTAAAAGTAAAAACGAGCATTCTGTCAGGAGGGCAGCTGAATATGAACACACCTAAGAAGCGCGACTCAGGTTGACGCTAGCTTTCTACTGAGGGGAACCAACCCAAAAGTACATTGACATGTGCGCGCGCGCCTATTTGTCATGTTTGTGCGCGCGTGCGTGCTTGTGCGGGTGTGCTTGCCCTTGAGTAGCTGTAAGATTTTGTGATGGCTTATATAAATTCTGGAGGATGTAATTTTGGTGCTATAAAGAACCGACGCGCTCACAAAACAAAACGAACACTAGAATTGGAACATTAATTAAAGTTTATTGTGAATATGTCGATGTCATAGTAATTCGGAATCAGCTCATAATATCAATATATAAAAGGCTAAACATAAATCTATGGAGAGGCTAAGTAACCTATATAGGAGCGTGGCGGAAAAACTAATCTAAGTTTAGAAAGCGAATTAAAGCTAAAATGTGAAGTAGAAAGAACTAGCTTAGTGAGAGTGCAGAACAGTAGAGTGTGAAGCGTGGAGCATGGAGCGAGAAGCGCGGAGCGGTGAGCGAGAAGCGCGGAGCGAGAAGCGCGGAGCGGTGGAAACTGATAGAAAGAAAAAACTAAACTTAGAATTCGAAACATCAAACTAAACATCAAAGGTGTCCTAAAAACATAAACATCAAAGATGGACGTCAAAATGGCGGCCGAAACAAGATGGCGGCAAATCAATAAAAAATCACCAAAGCTATCATGAACACCAAGACAAAATATGTTAGAAAACCCTACATAGAATAAACGTAGGACACACTAGGCTAACTAAACAAGAAACAACACGCAGTGAAAAGAAAGCTGATCAACATTACAGGACGGAGAAATACAAATACGACTCGAGAACATGAACCAAAATCTTACAGAAAGTTAGAAAACAAAAAACTGGCTTAAAGTCAAATCACAATAAACAGAACAGTCTCAGCTCTTACCTTGCATAAATAAAAACGTAAGACAAAGAAACGGAAAGAAGACAAAGAAACGGACAGAAGACACAGAGACGGAAAGAAGTCATAACAAACAAAGATTCGAAACGAAAATTACACGAATTCGGTAAAGAAAAGCAACATAGTCAGAAATGGATACTCGCCTTTGACAGCATCAATAATCTAAAACAGACTCAAGGCGAGCAACTGAACCTGAACTACAAAATAACTTAAAACAAAACTGGAGGCTGGCAGAAGAAACTGGGCCCCGGAACAGAGCAAAAAAATCTATCTATACTAAAACATCTTGTTCCGTGAACGGCTTCCCAGTAAGTGACGACGAATACAGGCTATCCACCACAGAGGTGAACTAAAAATTACTGCGCGTTACTACAATATTACTGTTGCAAAACATGCGTCCCGTGCTCTCCGGGGAAAATCTCCATAGGCTAGCATAATGTCCAGCGTGAGCCATACAGGCACATGAAAACAATATCAGAAAAACGTTACAATATTTAACGTCAGTAAAACAAAAACAAAGGTCGTACCAGGACGCTCATACTTAATAAAGAAAACTAGAAGATAAAGAGCAAGCTAGACCCGCACACGAACCTACAGAGGTGGCTGCAAAATGGGAACAAATAGGGGCAAAAGTAAGATAAGATAATAAAAGTGAAAGAAAAGAGAGGGGAAGCCACCACCACGGAAAGTCGCATGCGAGTCAAGCTAGAAGCATGACTAAAAAACACAAGCAAAACAAAAAGAATCTAGATACACAGAAGGCTCCTTAGCAGGGGCATTCACATTCCCCCCTCGAAGACATCTTAGTCTTTACAAAAGTCGACATAAAAAATCAACAAAAATCATCGAATACATACGTGGTTCAAAAACAAAATCCGAAACATTACAGAATCCTTTTGGCATTATACAAAACGTAGCTGTTCAAAACGCACTCTCATACGTGGTTCAAAATACAAAAATCCGAAACGTTACAGAATCCTTTTGGCATTATCCAAAACGTAGCTGTTCGAAACGCACTCTCTATGAGTCTCAATCTAAAAAATCACACGTGTTCTTTCAACAAATGTAACATCATATTTCGTCGGTCCGTCACTGTCAACATATCGTGTCAACATTATTCTTACACCTTTACATAACCCGCAACTCAGTATGAAAGACTGTAGTCGCAACCTACAAAATACAAAAGAAAAACATCTTCAGTCGTCTTAATCATAAGCACAGGCATCCGCACGCGGGAAGGACTAAACAAAACCGATTCATTAAGCGCTTGCCTCTGTCAAGATTGTTTGTTTATTTATTTGTTGCTTAACGTCCAGCCGACTACGCAGAGCCATATCAGGACGAGGAAGGGGGGGGATGAAGGGGGCCACTTGTCAAGCGATTCCTGTTTACAAATGCACTAACCCATTACTTGTGTCCCAGCAGGCTTTAGTAAAACTAAATTAATACCTACTGGAAGATTACCAGTTTCCAGTATGTTAAAATAGGCTTAACCTATCTACTGCTGGACTTACATCAGAACACTAACAGATTAAACTATACATGAATCGCGAGACAAGCGACAAGAGAAGAGATTTTTGGAAAAAATACAGGTGAATGAGCAAGAAGGCAGAAAAAAGAAAAGAATTCATGAAGAAAAAGAGAGCATGACAGGAAAGAGGAACCAAAAATCTACCTAACAGCAAACTAGAAAGCTCCTGCGGTTCCAAAAACAGGAGGGGCTTTTAATTTCATAACCGCAGTGCCCCACTGCGGGAGCCTTGTCAAGAGCTTTCGTTCCAAAATGCGGAAACAAAAGCATATATGACTAAGTGCCAAAAGGTGCGCACGAAAAGCGGACAAAGGGGCTAAAAAATAAAAGTTGACAAACACGAGTGATATTGTGATTTTTGTTAAGACAACAGATGCTGGAACCCAATTACGAAAAGAAAAGATAAATTTACCCAAATGATTTTACAAATAACGATAATTTTGTTCGTTATATCATTCAAAACGGCACTGAGTCATAGCATTAAGGTTATCTCGCACGTTTTTAAAGCTAGGGCTTTGAAACTTGGCACACAACCAAAGTATAATGACCTCCAGGTATGGTGCACATCACATTAAACAACATTGAATTTCAAGGTCACAGCGAGGTTAAATTTCCTTTGCAAACTGGAGAATTGTCGTTGTCACGTCTTACATGTTTTAATACTAGATCAGTTAGACTTTACATACTTCACATACTTTCAGCATTTTTATAAAACCTCATTAAAAGTGACCTGCTGGTTAATCTTTGTCAAAGTTCAAGGTCACAGCGGGGTCACATCTGGACCAAATGTGGAATATTTTCAATTTATTCAGCGCGTTTATAGCACGAGCTTTGAAAATACACACAGTTCTAGTGTATAATGTTCACACACGATTAAAGTCTGGTTGAAAAAGTCAAGGTCACAGCAGGGTCGCGTTGAGGTCAAACATATACATTTTTCAATGAGGTTTTCTCATATGTTTTTGAAGCTAGGGCCTTGAAACTTGGCACACTACGCAAGTTAAATTAAACCTCATCAAATTCCAAGGTCACAGTAAGGTTAAAGATCCTTTAAGGATATTTTCTAAAAAAGGTGACCGCCTGGTTAATGTTTGTCAAATTTCAAGGTCACAG
Source organism: Littorina saxatilis (assembly GCF_037325665.1). NCBI lineage: Eukaryota > Metazoa > Mollusca > Gastropoda > Littorinimorpha > Littorinidae > Littorina > Littorina saxatilis. Next base: position 21,891,392 of record NC_090257.1, read on the forward strand.
CAGTGCCATCTGGCTTAAACTTTGAAAAATTGTCAATTTCTTCAACTAGTTTTATAGTGTTTGAAGTCATTCACACATGATGAAAGTCTGGTTGATAAAATTAAACGTCAATGTCGCAGCGGGGTCGCATTGAAGTCAGACACATACAATTGTCATTTTCACGAACGCCTTTTAAGCAACACCTTTGAAACTTCACACATTCCAAAGTTTTGATGTTGTTTGGTTATAATCAAAGTGTGGTCAATTTCCATGATTGAGAGCATTCAGAGGGGTCAAGTTGAGGTCACACAAAAAGTGATAATCTTTATAAGACTCACGTTTGCTGCTATTGCTCACTTGACATTGGTGAAAGTGTTTATTTTATAATTGTTGATCTTGATGTTTTGACCAATTAATATTACCAGGATCAACCATACCAGATTTCAAAGTCCAGAAGTTGTCAAACCTCAAACCTGTTGGAAGTTTCAAAGATTTAAGCATCAACAAATTTCTATTTGATTTGACCTTAAATAACAGATTTGACCTTAAATCTTAAAACAGATCAACCAGACTTTGGTTTTATATAAATTGAAGTTCAATACAATTTCCTTTTTTTGTTACCCAAACCATAACGCCACTTTGACCTTGACATTTGACTAAGGTCGACCAGACTTGGTTCATGTTTGCTGGTGTTGTCCATTTGTAAATGTACTGATATCTGAAATATGACATGACTTATGTTTTGTCGTTCCATGCTACATGCAGTGTCCGAACAATCTCATTTTTACCCACACGAGACCCTGCTATGACCTTCACATTTCTCAAGGATCAACCTTGAATTCTCCATGTTGAACAATCATTAAGCAAAAGCGTTGTTTGAAGTTTGAAGGTTCTAGCTTCAAAAATCTCTGAAAAAATATGTTTCATCCGTTTTCTGAACCACATGTGACCCAGCCGTGACCTTGAAATCTGACAAGGGTCAACAAGACTTTTACCATGCATGGGGGCGATTAAACCCCAAATGTGTGTGAAGTTTCAAGGTTTCAACTTAAAAAACGTCTGAGAAAAATATACATTTTCCTTTTTGGACAATGTGTTGCACGCAAGACAACACGACAAACGCTCGTGTTATCATTCTTTTACTTTAAGGTCGACTTGCGTGCCCGCTCTTTCGCTAATCTCAATTAAAATTCATCTTAGAAGTTCGGTTTTATTACGCTTTTAATTAAGAAGATTAAACTAAGACAACAAATAGTTAGTTTTACCCATTAAACTCGATAAGGTAGTGACATTTTATGTTGAACGCAAGAAGGTGTCGCACGCAAGATCTGAAAAGATGTTGACGACATAATTTCAACACTTGATAGCGCAATCGTGGTTCGTGATTTCTTCACAAATTTTGAACACAGAATGTGTCACGTGGTTCCGTAAATGAAGTAGATATTTGTACATGTAAATTTTGTTTTTAAAAGAAAATAACCGTTAATTACCGAACATTTTGTCGCACGCAAGATATGACGAAATTTTCAAATCGTTTTCAAAAATGCTGTTCAAAAGTTCTGCAGTCTTTGCTGGATTACTTGAAAGACAGCAGTTTGATACACCGTTATCGCTTGACGTGTCGACATCAATTCCAGAGTTTTTGAAAAAGAAATTTAGTAAATATCTGCGATTGAAAAATGTATGCCGTGATGACGAATCATCTTGCGTGCGACACCTTAAAATTCGGTTATCGAAAAAAAAAAATTCTCTCGAGATTTAGATTTGACGTTTGGTCTCGTCTGTAAAGCGATGTTTCAGGCATTCAATCAAACTAAATGCAATTCATTTGTGCTTCTTGTTATTTTTCTGTGGCATATTCAAAACACGAGGTATCACGATGTCCTTTTTCAGATGGCCGGTTTTGGCGTTATTTTTGACTTTAAACAAAGATAACTTCAAAACCGTTCAAGTCAGACACACGAAATTATGTCCACTATCTCTTCGCACATTCATCCACACACACACCAATTTTCAGCAGACACACGTTTTTAGAAACATTTTTATTGTAAAACAAAGTCGTCTTCTGTTCTGTGAGCACCTTTTGGCACTTAGTCATATATATATATACAAAATGGAGAGAAACCACAAAGTCACAAAAAAAAATAATTGCATTAAGACGAAATTCTCTCCCCAAATCAAAACAGCGCCACCTGTCAAAAAGGCGAACGGATTACGTCAGACCAAAACATGCACAAACGGTCTGTCGAAAACAGTAAAGTTCACTGGGAAAGTCATTGAGTGTCCGGGTCTGCCTTCACCAGCACGGTCAGCTTAGCGATGGGGCGCCAGTAGTAGAAAGTGGAATGGCTCGTCTTCGAGGTGACCTTGACAGTCTTGAGCTTGCAGGTTCGCACGAGTCCATCGTCGCTGGGGCGAACCTCCGTCACGAGCCCAAGAGGCCAATCTGCTCTGCATACGGCTTCGTCACGTAGCACGACGACATCTCCGACAGCAACGTTACGTTGGGGAAGAAGCCACTTTCTTCTTCGTACTGGTCTTCTTCGTACTGGTCTTCTTCGTCGTGGTCTTCTTCGTCGTGGTCTTCTTCGTTGTGGTCTTCTTCGTACTGGTCTTCTCAAAATCCTTTCCCTGACATGGAGGGCGTCGGAGATGCTGGGTTCGGCGAGCGTCGTGCGATATACGAAAGTGACTGATTCACCTTCGTACTCGCTGGGACAATACTGTTCTGTTAGAGACACGTGCATCACGTCATGGACAGACTGTTTTGGCGACACTTGTCCCAGTATCGTCCAACCCAACGGTGTGAGAACGGCGTATGGGTCTCCCTTGATGACTCTCTCTGGCATGAATAGCTCTGCATGATCGTAGCCAATCAACAACCCGGGAGTGCAGCCTTCGAGCAATGGGGGAATCTCGCTGGCAATATGACTCAAATGCTTGATGTTACGAGCGGTCTCTGATGTTGGTATGTTCTCAGTGTCATTGGTGAGATGGTCCGTCGTGTAGAGCGTTTTCAGGTTGTGGGAAACATTGGAGTTGAGGGCCTTGACACACAATCCGGTCACTCTCTGACATTTGATATGAGTGTTCTGAGAAGTCATAGTGTTCAGCCTCAATGACGCTGGCTCAGAATGAGTGTTCAGCTTGTCACTCAAAGATTCAGTAACAAAGGAGATGCAAGACATGGTGTCAAGCAGCGCGTATGTCGTATGCTCTACCGTGGGATTCTCTTTCGTCGAAACTCTGACCGGAACAATCATGGTAGCTCTGACTGGTCTGTCTGACTTGTTGGTCGTCGCGAATGCTGATCCAGAGGCAGAAACACGGGCATCTTGACTGAGACAGACAAACCTTGAAGAATCTGGTGGTCCCCGGGCATTCCGTTGCTGATTGGGAAACTTCTTCCTGTAGCTAGGCGCTCCATGCAGCATAGTGAGATGTGGGCCTTGGCACTTGTCGCATATCGCCCTAGTAGTGCAGTCTACACTTCTATGGTCAGTCTTTCTGGCACAGGAGAAGCACAAGGACGTTTCGTACATGAAGTGTTTCCTGTCCTCAACGGGAATCTCATCGAACCTCTGGCATCTGAGTAGAGGATGAGAAGAAGAGCTGGTCGGAAAACGAACGGTACAAAAGGGACAGACTTCGTCGCAGTTCGTACTCAGGACAGTTTTAGCGTGGTGCTGACATCTGTCACACTCTTGACATGCAGGTGTAGTAGAACAATCCGTACTGTACGATGTTTTCTTGGGGACTGCTGAACTGGCGGTCTGTGAGGTGGAAGAGGCGGCAGATTTGCTGGAGGAGAAAAGGGGCTCGCAAAGGATGTCTGCCTCTGTCTTGATGAAAGCTGACAACTCCTCAAAGGTAGGGTAGCGTTTCTTCTCGTTCTTGGTCTTGTGTACTTTCCGCACCCAGTTTCTCACCAACCAATCCGGAAGCTTGCTCATGAGTGTCTTGTGATAGGCTTGGTCTTCCAGATTCTGTAGCTGGCCTATCACTCGGCTCGCCACAAGGCATTGTCCAAGAAAGTCCGAGAAGGCGCGGAGGGCTTGTCCATCTTTGGGTTTGATTACCGGCCATGCATCTAGTTTCTCTCGGAAGGCTCTGGCAACGACGAAAGAACTGCCGAACCTTTCCTCCAACGTCTGAAGGGCCTGCTGATAGGCCTGGGCATCCCTGATCAGAAAGAGTCCCTTGACCGCATCCTTCGCCGGACCGTCCAAGTACTTCTCCAAGTAGAGGAGCTTTTCCTCTGCAGAAACGCCCTGCCGCTCAATCAAAAGAGTGAATGAGGACCTCCAGAGAGGGTACGTCAAAGGATCTCCTGAAAACGTAGTGGGCTCCTGCGTCGGTAACCTGTTGATCAGGAGAGCCTCAGCTAGAGTACGAGCTAGGGCAGAACCCTCGGAGAGCGCTGGCTGGCCTTGCCTCTGAGGAAGGTATGCATCTTGCCCGTAGTAGACGTCTGAAGGGCCTGTGACCGGAGCCTCTTGAAAACCATGCTGTGTGTAGTCAGTGTCAGGAGCAAAGCTTGCAGCGTGGTCATATTGCTGTGTTTGCATGGGAGGATGCATGACAGAAGGCCCATATGCAAAGTTTGGCACATAGGTCGGAGACTCTCGGGAGGTCATGGCAGGAAAAGGACCAGGGAAAGGCCCGGGAAAAGGTCTCGCTGATGGATTGAGGGATTTGTGAGGGAAACGGGAAGGCGCGTAGATCTGGCGAGGACGATCTTCGTGGCTTGGAATCTCAGCTTTGACAAACTGAGGCCGAAAGGAGGTCGCGAATTGGCCTCCGACTCTTGTCGTCATCGTGGTGGCTGTAGTCATCGTCGTAGTGGTAGGAGCCGTGGCTGTGACCGCTGCTGGAAGTGGGTGAGAAGCGGAGACAGGTTGGGCAAGGGTCCTGGAGATGCCTCGAAGAGTGTCGCGCATATCCTCGGCGGCCGACTGGAGATGCGAAGGGGTGGGCTGCTGAAGTGGCGGGAGTCCAGGCTTGGCTGCCGCAGGCTGATGTTGCCCAGAGACGAGGGTGTTGGCTGCCGGCTGGTGACGCGGGCGGGCGTAGGTGTCGGCTGTCGCAGGCTTATATGTATCTTGTGTGTGCTGTGTGTGCCTATCATACCCTACCGCCACATCTCCTATGCTCTCTGAGTGTGTACCTACATGCAGGATATTGTGAGTACCTAGGTACCTATCAATGGGGCTGTCACGAGGTAGTTGGGGCATGAATCTTTCTCTAGCCCTTTGCTGGTCTTCTATGTCAGTTTTAATGATCTGAAAAACCTCATGTTCTTCTTGCATCTTGCCTTCTCTCTCCACCCTCTCTAGTGCAGCCTTAACTTCCTTTTCCTTTTTCTTCAAAGCTAACCTTTCATCTTGAGCTTCTCTCTCCAACTCTCTTTCCATCTCTGCCTTCTTCTCAGCAGCCAAAGTTATAGACCTCTCCAACTCTCTTTCCAACTCTGCCTTCTTCTCTGCCGCCAAAGATTTAGACCTAGAAGCCTTCTCCTCTAAAAGCAAAAGAGTCTCTTCTTGTCTGGCCCTTTCATCTGCGACCATTTGCTGGGACCTAAATCTCGCTGCGCTAACCGCCAAAGATGCATCTAGAGAAACCTCTCTAGCACCTCCAGAAGCGACTGTGGAAGTCAAGTCCGAGCTGGAGGCGTACGGGTCTAACTTGGGAAAGAGTCTGTGATATTGTTCTTTGAGCGTCTCCGTTTGCATGTGCATATCGCTCAAATCCTCTTCTATAGCTACATCACTTTCAGCCACTTGACAAAGCCTCGAGTTCGCTACATTTAGCTCGTCTAGGTGCTCACAGAGGGTTATTTTACGAGCTTTAAGGGCTCTTCTTTTGTGTGGTGTCTCCCTAAAGGCTGTGCACAACTCGCTGATCATATTCTTATGAGCTCGGCTTATGGCCCAGTACTTGTCTGACAGTTCCCTCACCTCAGCATTAAGTCTAGCCCTAACAATGGCGGGGCCTCTTTCTTCTCTACTTCGTTGAGCGAGATGCTCTGCACTTGCAGCCTGTTGGGAGGGCTCAGTTCCTAAACCTTCCTGTGTGGGAGAATGTTCAGCTTGAGGGGGAATGTTATCTGAATTCAAAGTGTCTTGGGTCTGAGTGTGTTCAGCTAGAGACTCGCCCTGAGCGCCATCACGGTCGCCTTCATTCTTACGACTATCCGTGTCCGAAGCAAAATGTTCATCCTTTTCTAACTTCAAAGTGTTAGGGGATCGCTCGGTACTCTCATGAGAAGGTAATTTCTCATCCATACTTTAAGTCAAGTGAAAACGTAGAGGTTAACAAAGACTTGCGAAATATAGAGAAACAAAATTCAAAACGGCACACCTCGGGTCACTCACTAGAGGGGAAGAAAATACGAAGTACGAAGTGTGCAATGCTATGGTCAACAAACCTAAAATAATGCCTAAGTTGCTCTGCTCTGGGCCCGACAAAAATAAATTAAAATATTGTTCGCTAGATACGAAACACAGTTCCTTTAAGACAAAAGGTTCATGATCTCTTCACAAGATTCGTAAGGATAAGAAGTTCAAAAGTCAGTGGCCCTAATCACAGGCCTACAAAAGTTCATAAAGTTCTTTCTCGAAAACAATCCAAAATGTTCCAAAAAATATCAAAGTTTCCACTGTGCTTGCCCTTGAGTAGCTGTAAGATTTTGTGATGGCTTATATAAATTCTGGAGGATGTAATTTTGGTGCTATAAAGAACCGACGCGCTCACAAAACAAAACGAACACTAGAATTGGAACATTAATTAAAGTTTATTGTGAATATGTCGATGTCATAGTAATTCGGAATCAGCTCATAATATCAATATATAAAAGGCTAAACATAAATCTATGGAGAGGCTAAGTAACCTATATAGGAGCGTGGCGGAAAAACTAATCTAAGTTTAGAAAGCGAATTAAAGCTAAAATGTGAAGTAGAAAGAACTAGCTTAGTGAGAGTGCAGAACAGTAGAGTGTGAAGCGTGGAGCATGGAGCGAGAAGCGCGGAGCGGTGAGCGAGAAGCGCGGAGCGAGAAGCGCGGAGCGGTGGAAACTGATAGAAAGAAAAAACTAAACTTAGAATTCGAAACATCAAACTAAACATCAAAGGTGTCCTAAAAACATAAACATCAAAGATGGACGTCAAAATGGCGGCCGAAACAAGATGGCGGCAAATCAATAAAAAAATCACCAAAGCTATCATGAACACCAAGACAAAATATGTTAGAAAACCCTACATAGAATAAACGTAGGACACACTAGGCTAACTAAACAAGAAACAACACGCAGTGAAAGGAAAGCTGACCAACATTACAGGACGGAGAAATACAAATACGACTCGAGAACATGAACCAAAATCTTACAGAAAGTTAGAAAACAAAAAACTGGCTTAAAGTCAAATCATAATAAACAGAACAGTCTCAGCTCTTACCTTGCATAAATAAAAACGTAAGACAAAGAAACGGAAAGAAGACAAAGAAACGGACAGAAGACACAGAGACGGAAAGAAGTCATAACAAACAAAGATTCGAAACGAAAATTACACGAATTCGGTAAAGAAAAGCAACATAGTCAGAAATGGATACTCGCCTTTGACAGCATCAATAATCTAAAACAGACTCAAGGCGAGCAACTGAACCTGAACATTACAAATTAACTTAAAACAAAACTGGAGGCTGGCAGAAGAAACTGGGCCCCGGAACAGAGCAAAAAAAATCTATCTATCCTAAAACATCTTGTTCCGTGAACGGCTTCCCAGTAAGTGACGACGAATACAGGCTATCCACCACAGAGGTGAACTAAAAATTACTGCGCGTTACTACAATATTACTGTTGCAAAACATGCGTCCCGTGCTCTCCGGGGAAAAACTCCAAGGCTGTCCAGCGTGAGCCATACAGGCACATGAAATTAAAATCAGAAAAACGTTACAATATTTAACGTCAGTAAAACAAAAACAAAGGTCGTACCAGGACGCTCATACTTAATAAAGAAAACTAGAAGATAAAGAGCAAGCTAGACCCGCACACGAACCTACAGAGGTGGCTGCAAGATGGGAACAAATAGGGGCAAAAGTAAAATAAGATAATAAAAGTGAAAGAAAAGAGAGGGGAAGCCACCACCACGGAAAGTCGCATGCGAGTCAAGCTAGAAGCATGACTAAGAAACACAAGCAAAACAAAAAGAATCTAGATACACAGAAGGCTCCTTAGCAGGGGCATTCACAGCGGGCATGCGTGTTTGTGCGTATGTTTGTGCGTATGTGCGTGCCTGCGAACACGTGTGTGACTTAACCCGTGGTATTGTTAGAGAAAAGGCTGTCGTTAGATGACTGTCCTGGTAGGTTAGGTATTATTGTTCTCTTCTTTCACAACACTGCTACAACTGAGCATGGCGTCTGTAGGTAGGCAGCAAAGTTGTTCTTAAAGGCACAGTCAGCCTCCCGTAAACCATCCCAGTCACTGTCAGGCTTTTACACACAGTACAAACACCCTTTCATTTAAACACTCACCGCTTGAGAACATCCTGGGTGCCATCCGTAAAGAGCGAACAATTTTCAAAGAATGTATTTGTGCGTGGCCAGCCGGATTCTCTGTAAGACAATCGGATGGGTCTCGTTTTGTCGCGAGACCTAACTTTTAAAATCTCAAAAATAAATTGACAGCTTGTTACACAAACATTCTTTAATCATAAAAGAATTTTTTTTATCAAGACAAGATCAGTACAATTCGAAGTTTTGAAAGTTTGAAAAAAGAAAAGCCCGGAAGCGTGTCACGCAAAACGTGTTTCCTTATGCTAGCAGACGAATGTTCTGCATAGCGCCAGCTTCTTTGAACGGTCAACCACCACCGCTCAGTTCGTGCGACTCGCAGCCGTTTGTTGCGTTTTAGATTCAGAGGTACACAGTAACGTGCTATTGCAGATACAGTGAGTCGCATTGAAATCACAAACTGACGACTACATTGTGAAACAAGTCGCGTAAGGCGAAATTACTACATTTAGTCAAGCTGTCGAACTCAGAGAATGAAACTGAACTCACTGCATTTTTACAGCAAGAGCGTATACTCGTAGCATCGTCAGTCCACCGCTCGATGCAAAGGCAGTGAAATTGACAAGAAGAGCGGGGTAGTAGTTGCGCTGAGAAGGATAGCACGCTTTTCTTTATCTCTATTCTTTTTAACTTTCTGAGCGTGTTTTTAATCCAAACATATCACATCTATATGTTTTTTGAATCAGGAACCCACAAGAAAGAAGATGAACTTGTTTTTAAATCGATTTCGGAAATTTTATTTTAATAATAATTTTTATATTTTTAATTTTCAGAGCTTGTTTTTAATCCGAATATAACATATTTATATGTTTTTTGAATCAGAAAATGATGAAGAATAAGATGAACGTAAATTTGGATCGTTTTAAAAACAAATTTTGTTTTTACAATTTTCTGATTGTTAATGACCAAAGTCATCAATTAATTTTTAAGCCACCAAGCTAAAATGCAATACCGAAGTCCGGCCTTCGTCGAAGATTGCTTGGCCAAACTTTCAATCCATTTGATTGAAAAATGAGGGTGTGACAATGCCGCCTCAACGTTTTACAAAAAGCCGGATATGACGTCATCAAAGGTATTTATCGAAAAAAAGAAAACAAACATCCGGTGATATCATACCCAGGAACTCTAATGTCAAATTTCATAAAGATCGGTCCAGTAGTTTGGTCTGAATCGCTCTACACACACACACACACGCACAGACAGACAGACACACACACATACACCTCGACCCTCGTCTCGATTCCCCCTCTACGTTAAAACATTTAGTCAAAACTTGACTAAATGTAACAAGTCGCGTAAGGCGAAAATACAATATTTAGTCAAGTAGCTGCCCTTTTTCAGCAAGACCGTATACTCGTAGCATCGTCAGTCCACCGCTCATGGCAAAGGCAGTGAAATTGACAAGAAGAGCGGGGTAGTAGTTGCGCTAAGAAGGATAGCACGCTTTTCTGTACCTCTCTTTGTTTTAACTTTCTGAGCGTGTTTTTAATCCAAACATATCATATCTATATGTTTTTGGAATCAGGAACCGACAAGGAATAAGATGAAAGTGTTTTTAAATTGATTTCGAAAAAAAAATTTTGATAATAATTTTTATATATTTAATTTTCAGAGCTTGTTTTTAATCCGAATATAACATATTTATATGTTTTTGGAATCAGCAAATGATGGAAAATAAGATAAACGTAAATTTGGATCGTTTTATAAATTTTTATTTTTTTTTACAATTTTCCGATTTTTAATGACCAAACTCATAAATTAATTTTTAAGCCACCAAGCTGAAATGCAATACCGAACCCCGGGCTTCGTCGAAGATTACTTGACCAAAATTTCAACCAATTTGGTTGAAAAATGAGGGCGTGACAGTGCCGCCTCAACTTTCACGAAAAGCCGGATATGACGTCATCAAAGACATTTATCAAAAAAATGAAAAAAACGTATGGGGATTTCATACCCAGGAACTCTCATGTCAAATTTCATAAAGATCGGTCCAGTAGTTTAGTCTGAATCGCTCTACACACACACACAGACACACACACAGACACACGCACATACACCATACCCTCGTTTCGATTCCCCCTCGATGTTAAAATATTTAGTCAAAACTTGACTAAATGTAAAAAGGAAAGTGGATCACACGGGTTCACGATGGCTCAGGTTTACGCGAGCTAAATGGTCATTCAAACGAACTGTGTCATCGGGAACTGTTAAATTGATTTTGACCTTTTGATCTTCGGGCCCACGATCATATGTTTTAACGGAGTAGAAAGCTAATTGTACCGTTTACTGTGATTAAGTCTGAGTGTCTGAGAGGTTTGCAATTAACATGTAACATCAACAGTGTGAATGAGCAAAAACGAGCTAAAAGGTACACGAAGAATTTCATACCGTTTGAACCCGAGAGAATAATTCAGGGCCTGATGAGAGAGAGAGAGAGAGAGAGAGAGAGAGAGAGAGAGAGAGAGAGAGAGACAGAGACAGAGAGCGACAGAGAGAGAGAGTGAGAGAGAGAGAAAGAGATAGAGGGAGAGAAAGAGAGAGAGAGACAGACAGAAAGACAGACAGTCAGAAAGAGAGAGAGAGAGAGAGAGACAGAGACAGAGAGACAGACAGACAGACAGACAGAGAGAGAGAGAGAGAGAGAGAGAGGGGGGGGGAGAGAAACAGAGAGACAGAGACAGACAGACAGACTGACACAAAGAGAGAGAGACAGAGAGATACAGAAAGAAAGAGAGAGACAGACAGACAGAGAGAGAGAAAGAGAAAGAGAGACAGGGAGAGGGACAGAGACAGAGACAGAGACAGAGACAGAGAGAGAGAGAGAGAGAGAGACAGACAGACAGACAGACAGACAGAGACAGAGACAGAGAGAGGCAGACAGACAGACGGAGAGAACAACTGAGCAAGAACACTACAAAACCAACCTCTTCAATGACTAAAACAAACCCAACACAAAACACATTTTTTTCAAATGCGCAAATACGCCACTCACACTGAAGCAAAAAACATCTTACCAAACCATACACTCAAATCCAAAACATTTGTTTTTACCGGAAACATTAGACTAAAATCCTCTTAACACAAATACAAGCACGCGCTTTCAACGCACTCGAACAGACTGTAAGGAACAAGTACTTAACCCCGGAAGCAAAATCGATATTTTGGTTTTTTTATAAATGTTATAACAGCTTTGGAAGTCGTGCTTAAGTCCAAGGTGTCAGCCGGTTCGAACATCACGCTCGAATGATCACAAGTACGTTTGAAGTGAGGCTTTGACATTAATTTTAAGCACATTTTTGTAATCTTAAGTTCTTTGTATGGTACTTCTTATATATTAGTTTTACTAGTTTTTGTATGTGTTTAACTGGCAACGAAAGGACGTTCTCTCCCATAATGGAGTTCAACTAGGTTATTTGTTTCTGTTGCATTTATTCAGGTTTGTGTCCCATCTTAACGATTTGTGTTTTAAAACAATGAAGAGACGGTTTAGTTATTGGCATTGTAAAAAACAAACGTAAATCGTGATGTTTTTGTTTTTTGTTTTTGCTTTTAATTGTGCGTGCGTGCGTGCGTTCGAGCGTGCTTGTGTGTGTATGCGTGTCTGTATGCGCGTGTGTGTGTGTGTGTGTGTGTGTGTGTGTGTGTGTTATTGTCTGTGTGTCAGTGTCTGTCTTTGTCTCCTTCTTTCGGCACCTCTAGCTCTTTCTTTCTTAAATCCTAGCACATTTTACTCTCTTCTATCTAGTTTCGCTCAATACCGTCTTCATAATACATTTTCAGAGAAAGCCACACAAAAAAATCTTTCGAACAAGTTAAAAATGGTAACCACAACAACAAGAACCAGAATAATTTAGTATGTTCCTGTGACCAGACAAGTGCTTGTTTGTCAATAACTGTCAATAGAGTTTTTGGTTCTTTTCTGTAGCTGCTTTTGTTTTAAACCCCAGTTCTTCTTGGAAGAAAGGGTGCAATTATGGGAGCGTTCCTTTGTTTTGATTCAAAACGTATTAGGTCAGGAACGAGTAACAGTAAAGAAAATTCAGTAAAAAAAATAAACAAAAGAGAGAATAAAAATAAACAAACGAAAGAAAGAACAAAAGAAAAAGAGGAAGACGATATTGAAAAGAACAGAAAAGAATAAAACAAATGTAGAAAAGGAAAATAAGGGTTCAAATATTTTGTTATTTGCGTAGTTCTCCTTTAGCCTTAAACGGTCTCTTGCAGGAACTGTCCTGTTTTTAGATGAATCAAAACACAAAAATTGTAGGTTATTGGGACGTTTTCTTATTGACAAAACAAAACGTTACATTTACAGTACGTCGACCCAGTGGTCTTTTACGTAAACAGACAGACAAACACTTATGGTACAAACAATGAACGTATCTCAAAATCGTGGATGAATCTGGAACGCAAGATGCCGGCAAGGTAATCCACGTTGAGATAAGTTCATCATTTGTACCATAAGTGTTTGTCTATGAGAGACAGAGAAACAGACAGACAAAAAGACAGACAAATAGACGACTAAATAGACAAATATAGACACTACAGACTTCTCACAAACCACCACGCCCCCCTCCCTCTACATCTCTTTGATTATGTTTCTTGTGTGTGTGTGTGTGTGTGTATTCCTTTTTCGTGTACCCCTCTTTGCCAATGCATGCACCACAGTACTACGGCTCCAATAATGAGGTACAGAAAACTGCACAGCAGAATGTCAGGCAGTAGGCGTCACAGTAATGGAGACTGCACGACATTCTCACAAAGTAAAATTTGAAAACCTCCACCACGAAATTATGAGTCGCATGTCACCTCGCGCGGTTCTGTACTCGGCATAAGTCCGGGGGGTGTCTGGTAACAGTGTGAGGGTCACCTTAATCAAAGGCTTATAACTCGAAAAGTTTTCGCTCTTTTCTAAAACGGGTTTCACCACTGGATAGAGCATAAAAAACTCTTTCAGAAAATGTAAAATTATGAAAATCATGCAAAGGTGACATGCGACTCATTCCGTTGTGGAGGGTCACTAATAGAGTATTGTACAGAGCTGTTAATGGACCTATTACATGTCGCTGTCAAGTTGCAGATCAGGATGACACGCACAGCAAGACTCACGCACACAACTGTCAAAAAGGAGAGACTTACGACTGTCTTCAATTGAGGCCGAGGTTGACTTCGTGAAGACTTCGCAAAGTCGTTTTACCGACGAATCAGTGCCGAAACTTCGTGCAGCGAGCTAGCTTCTTGAAGTAAGCTTCGCGAAGTCGACTTCCCTCAATTACAATCAGGCTTTACAGGCTCTTTCCTTCCCGTGTAAATGGCAAATCAAACCGCTACAGATATCCATCACGACAATACTCTGTACATCACGTGCCGTCATTCCTTTACTTGTCATTACCACCAGCAACAGGCTGCCAAAATATTGATACAGGATTTGGGCGGGGAAGTAGCTCAGTCGATAGCGCGCTGGATTTGTATCCAGTTGGCCGCTGTCAGCGTGAGTTCGTCCCCACGTTCGGCGAGAGATTTATTTCTCAGAGTCAACTTTGTGTGCAGACTCTCCTCAGTGTCCGCGAACACCCCCGTGTGTACACGCAAGTACAAGACCAAGTGCGCACGAAAAAGATCCTGTAATCCATGTCAGAGTTCGGTGGGTTACAGAAACACGACAATACCAAGCATGCTTCCTCCGAAAGCGGCGTATGGCTGCCTAAATGGCGGGGTAAAAACGGTCATACATGTAAAATTCCACTCGTGCAAAAAACACGAGTGTACGTGGGAGTTTCAGCCCACGAACGCAGAAGAAGAAGAAGAAGAAGATACAGAATTTACCCAAACAAGTTTCTGTTGTGTTTCCGTTTATTTTGGACACAACAGATTTAGTCAGGCATCTACACGAAAACACTCGATGCTTTGCATGCAGATTAAAAAATAAAATAAAAACAAGAGGCAAAGCCTTCAGGGCTCCCGTAAAAAAACGATAAACAGTAACACAAACTCGCTCACTCCGTCACACACACACACATACACACACACACACACACAAACACACACACACACACACACACACACACACACACACACACACAAACACACACACACACACACACACACACACACACACACACACACACACACAAACACACACACACACACACACACACAGAGTTAAAACTAACGCATCATATCAACTCCATGTATAATTTTCAAAAGAAGGCAAACAAATAAAATGACAGTGTATTTGTTGTTGGTGCAGTTGTCCCCGAAGGAGATCTTGTGCAATCCTCACACACACACACACACACCGCACAAACACGCATACACACACAGACACTTTTAAACTGCATAAGCATAATTATCACGGCAAAGCTTTTCTGCAGTTATTAACCTACCCTATAGCTAGATAATATATTCTTGGAATTATCATACGGGCGTCACGATGGTCACACTCACACAGCTTTACATGAGGTTATTTTTCCTGGTCCTCGCACTCCGAACTCTATGATATGTTCCAGTGACACGTTGTCCTGCTGGCCACCAGCTCCGCGTGCTTGGGCGGCATGGACGGTCACCAAGAATACCATTGAACATTATCTCTCATTTGCTGGCTGTGTGAAAGCTATGAAGGTCAATGACAGAATAAACATGTACTTCCTCACTGCAGCACTGGAAAGCTTTTAAATCCTTTTCCACTCAATTATCGGGATGATCCTGTGGTAGCACAACCTCTTGTTTAGAGTACAGTACCCGACAGAACTCATTCGCGCCCACTTATGCAGGTGTTTTTGTGTCATTTTCAAATTGTCGTAAAATATGAAGCAGATAAGGTACCTGAAAAAGGAAGACAGATTCGTGGAGGATATTTTACTGGCTGGCCATTTTGAGAAGCAACTGAGGTACTCTCTAATGGTCTTGTTTCAGTGATAACGATCAACTCAGAAAGAAGAAACCAAAAGAGGAAAAAAGAAACCATTAACATTAACCGCAGAAAAATTACAGAATCACATGTACCATTATTTACAACACAAATCCACAGCAAGCTTTCTTTGGATTACTGTTGTTGTCTCAAAACTCGCATTCTACCTGCTGTCCAAAAGAATCTAATCTTACGTTGTGCTGCCTTGGAAGAAAATACCAACAAAGACAAGGTAGCTGTTGCAAGGTAAGCTTACCAAACGTTACAGACATAGGGAATCATGATTGTGCGAAACTTGAACAGCAAACAGTACAATCAAGGAGAGGAGTCTGGAATGAAACGCGATACAGATCTAGGTAGATCTAGCATTCAAAAACTGTCTTTCAAATTCAAGGAAGTTGTTGCAAGGTACCACATTTTACAGACATAACCATGACAGTGCATGTTTTGAAACTGAGGCAAAATCGTAATCATTTTGACTTTGAGAACAGATTCATTCCGTTTCCTTATATTTGCATGTTCAAGTAAATAGTAAATTTGAGACTGCCGGTCTTGAAATGTGACCCTCCACCACGAAATGAGTCATGTCACCATTGCATGATTTTCATATTTTTACTTTGTCCTAACGAGTTTTTTATGCTCTATCCAGTGGTGAAAACCGTTATAGAAAAGAGCAAAAACTGTTTGAGTTATAAGCCTGTGACTAAGGTGACCCTCACACTGTTACCTGACACTCCCCGGACTTAAATCAAGCCTAGCGCAGAACCGCGCGAGGTGACATGCGACTCATTTCGTGGTGGAGGGTCACAAATGCACATAAATCGAACCAAGAACAAAGACATCCAATCATTACAGGCACTTTACATCAATTCGGGATTAGTTGACGCACTGTGTTTGACATCCGTGTCTGCTGGAAAAAAAGACAGAAAAAAAAAGGATTAACAGTACTGTAGGTGACACATTATAAGAGTGGGAGACACTAGATCTGTCTGTACTTACCGGGACACGACTCAGTGCCAGATTGACACTGCGCTTTCGGCAGCTCTTCTTCGCGCAGACATCGGAAAAACGCTGTGCAGATCACACTGCAGGAAATCTCCCTTTGGTATCTTCTTTATCTATTTTTCTGGAGCTAAGAAACCGAACAACGTGAAATCGTCTTCCCCGAATCGGCGAATGCAGAGGCACACAACACAAACCAGTCACCTGCTTGTACCCCCTCAAAACCCCTCACCACCCGTTTTCTTTTGATACACACTTTAACTACACACATGCCGACAAAATGTTGATCATTGCTTCAATATTTTGAAGATGGTACTTGAAAAATAACCAGGTGAAATGAGTATTTCGGTGTTAAGTCAAATGTTAAAGTTCCTACCACATCCATCCATACATACATACGCACGCACAGACAGACACAGTTTACGATCGCATAGGCTACACTTACGTGAGCCAAAAATTGGCTGCTTCCAGTGGAACGATTTAATTAAAAAAAAAATTGCAGCTTGACGTAGATGTCATGTGTCAGGTAAGACTTACAATTCATCGAAAACTTCTAACTCTGCTTGGTCAAATGGCAGGTTGTTTCTTTAAGGTATGTGTCCAACTGGAAGAATGGTGTTATCCCATGTAAAAGCTTGGACACATATGTGGTCATGTGCAAGGTTGTTTAAACGTTAATATATTTGAAGTATGTATCTCTGACTCTCATTGGGAGACTGCTTGGTCAACTGGCATTTTAATTTTTTAATTTTTTGTATTTGCCAAGCACATCATTGTGGGGCTTTTAATCAATAACATGCATCCGTCTACAATGTATCATCATTCATCCTTCAACATTTATAATAAATATGTAAATGGCACGTATACAAGACATATATATATATACAACATTAGGACATAACAGACAGACGGACATATAACATACCGTTCGCCTACAAGTAAGGCCGGAGCATAACATAACATGCAGATTACAATACTGATAAAAAAGAGAGAGAGAGAAAGAGAGAGAGAGAGAGAGAGAGAGAGAGAGAGAGAGAGAGAGAGAGAGAGAGAGAGAGAGAGAGAGAGAGAGAGGGGTAATGATGGTGGTGGTATCATTTATAATGTATACTCTTAGCTAATAATACAAATAATAGATTCTTCTTAAAGTTCCACCCAACAATAATCAAAAGTCACTAAAATACAAGACACCCCTACACACATACGATTGGACAGGGTGACAGACATATAAGAGGATAAGACAAGCAGACAGACATAAGACATACACACTCACGGCATGTTGTTTCTTTAAGGTATGTGTCCAACTGGAACGATAGTGTTATCCCATGTAAAAGCTTGGACGCATCTATATATATATACGACTTGTCTCTGTCTGTGTGTCTGTGTGTGTGTCTGTGTGTCTGTGTGTGTGTCTGTGTATCTGTGTCTTCGCGATGCACGGCCAAAGTTCTCGATGGATCTGCTTCAAATTTGGTGGGCTTATTCAGAGAGACCCCGGACACAACCTCATCGATGAGATATTTCAACACGTGCTCTCAGCGCGCAGCGCTGAACCGATTTTGGTTCCACCTCAGCTACCCGGGCCCCCATACCGACACACCAAAGCCGCTACACCACATCACAACGCCAAAGTTCTCGGTGGATCTTTTTCAAATTTGGACACCGTATTCAGCTACACCCCGGACACAATATCATCGATGAGATATTTCAACACGTGCTCTCAGCGCGCAGCGCTGAACTGATTTTGGTTTTTGTGTTCATTTCACCATTATAAGTAACTCTTCCTTATCTTCTCCAGTGTTTGGCGTTTATCTCCCTTCCTTCGTGTGGCTTTCCCGTTTGTAAGTTACTATTTTTAGAATGTCACTGTGCTGTCCACTGCGCTGTCCACAACGCTTCCCTTGCACCCGTAAGTTGTTCTTACTGTCAAAGTGAAAAGGTCGAAAATACACTCTCACCTATCTCTATATATTTATAGATATAGATATATATATATATACGGCTTCTCTGTGTGTGTGTGTTTGTGTGTGTGTGTGTGGGCAAAAACCTGTGGATTGTAGAGTTCTGTTTGTGATGGGGTCTAGCGGCTTTTGTCTGTCTATATCCATGTATATGTCATGTTCATGAATGTCGTGTTCTGTCACGTGCATGTCATGTCACACTCAGCACGAGTAATTCACTGCAGTTGCTGGCCCGTAGAGTGCGTTCTTTCACAAGCAAACATGCTGATTACATAGCGACTGCTTTAACGCACCTCGAGCTTACATAGCCAAGTCAGTGCTCAAATAGCGATTTTCTCCCGAATTCCTGAGGGTAAAGGGGGACAATCACATTTTCGTTGTGTCTTAAACACACGACACAGCTCCCTCTGCTCTTGGCGTGGGTCCAGAAAGGGGGCTAGCTGCCCTTGGTGGCGTTCCCACTCGCCCTGCAGGAGTCCTCGTGTTTCTCGGGAGAGAAGTGAAAGTCGCTAGAGGGGTGAGCTTCAGCTCACTCTTTGTCTAGGGACGCTTTTGTTACCCTGCTTTTATCCTGCCTTTTTAACCCTGAGCTGTTTGGCTTGTTTTTTCTTGGTGACCGTACCGTACCTTGTAAGTGATGAGCCAAGTTGCTAAACACAAACTGCCAAACACCACCTTTGCTGATAGGCGGGAAACGTTCATCTGGGTAGATAACTACCTTCCAACGGACACCACTGCTCTGAGGGAGCAAGATTGGTCCCTTAATATGGACCAAACAGCAAGCGGTTCTGACCGCGCCCCAGATATTCCCATGGAATCACTGAATGAGACTGACCGGGCCAGCCGGACTGGTCAGTCCCCAAAATCCAAACAGCTTAATAAAGCAATCACCAATGAGAAAACCAGCATATCTTCTCCTTTCAAGAGAAAGAGATTGCGGGAGGACGACCCTGAGGGGGGGCAGAGCTCTCCGGAATCTCTTCTCTTCCGGGATAGCCCCCCACGCTCTCAGATTACTGATCATTTTGAGGAAGACTTCACCGAAGTCAATCGTAAGAAGCCCAAAAAGAAAAAGAAGCAAAAGGTCCTCTGCGAGGGTCCCCCTCTTCAGGGAAACACAGGTATTTCCCATGCAACATCTGCCCGGGGGGTCGACACCTCCCAACCCCTAACTGAATCACAAGAAAACCAGACAACTCAACAGCCACTACCACCTGCCAATACACACACACACACAAAACAAAGACCCCGAAGAAAACTTCTTTACCAACCCAAGCAACCTCCTCCCTCCTTCTTAGAGTTCCCCGTGGTGGTGCAGGACCTGAAGGAGGGCCCTGCAACATTGCAGGGACTCGGCCTCAGGAGGAAAAAAACTTTTGACCTTGCCATCGGCGAGGTCAAAGAAATACGCATGCTGGCAGCTGGGAGCGTCCTGGTAGGGTGCTCCTCAGCATCACAACAAAACAAGCTATTGAGGCTGGACTCGATCGGCGGCATCAAAGTGAAATGCCACCGTCCGGAGGTAACAACCGAAGGTGTCATTAAACGCATACCCACAATACATTCAGGAACAGACCTGTCTGAGATGGCAGTGGGCGTGCGCGTCCGGATGGAGGATGGGAGTCTTGTAGAAAAGGGCCCCTCCTCGGTTCGATCTTTTCGCCGTCTTCTCCTTAGGGATGGGAAACCGTCTCAGGCGGTCCGTGTCACGTTTACAACGGCAATTCTTCCAGACAGCGTCGTTCTGGAGAGTGAGGTGTACGGCGTCGAACCCTACACTCCTCCAGTGCGGCGCTGTACGAAGTGCCAGAGACTATCGCACCTAAAACAACAATGCAAATCAAAAGTGCAGATCTGCCCCCGATGTGGCTCCAAGGGCCACGACGGAGCGACGTGCACCAAGGCCAAACATTGCGTAAACTGCAAGGGCGAGCATTCCGCCGCTTATCTTGGATGCCCGGAAATGAGACTGAGGCAGCAGGCCAATAAGATCAGGTCGGCAGCATACATACCATATTCTGAGGCCCTGGATCGGGCGCGGCGCGAGCTCGCCAAACAACAAAATAAAACAGCGACTGCCCCAGCGGAAATGAGGGACTCCTTCTGGCGTCCCCCTCCGCAACCGATCCGGCGGACCTCAACCCCCCGGTCCGGGTACTCTTTGGCTGTCCAGAGACCCCCCCTGGGTGGGCAAGTAAATAAAATACAAGAAATCAAAAACAAAATGACCGAACATGACAATACACTCCTTCCAGTTCATGCGGACAGTTCTGCTGCAACCGCGAAGCACCAAACAACTTCGCAAAATCCAAATCCTGGCCCCCAGGCGCCCTGTAAGTCTCAGACGGCTCGGGCAGAGGCGCCGCTTCATGGGACCCCCGGGTTAAAGGCCTCCCTCCTACGCAAAGCCCAGAACAGGAAGGAGGACTCGAAAGAAGAGCAGCTCTTCGAGAGGTTGATGGGGAGAATGGAGGAGGGATTGGCCCAGAGATTCAGAGAATACAAACTTAAAACCGAACAGGAAATAAAGCAGCAGATGAGGGAGGAGCAGGAGAAGGCAGAGCTTGAGCTAGCCGACGCTGCACTAGATAAGCTAAAAACAGGAGAGCAATATGCAAATTTAAATGAACAACAAAGAGGCCTTCAAGGTTTCATCGAGCAGTGCCTCGGCTTCATGGTTAAGGCCAGACAGATGCAGAGTCCTCTCGACCTGATCGACTCCCTCTCAGCTACATACACACAACTCTCCAACACCAAGGTTGAACGCTTCATTCCGGGCGGCGCCACTCTGGCGCTGGGCGCTCTTGCTGGTGCCAAGCAGTTGTCCGTGACGGATATGAAAGCTGTTAAAACCACTTTTTAACCTATTTTAAATCTGCCCTTTAACTTACCTTCTTTGTGCGTGTTAAAATGGCTGAACAAGGTGAAAGCGGTCACGGATTTATCATATTACAGTGGAACTGTCGCTCTATCAACTCTAACTTCTCTCAGCTATATAATTATATATCAAATCACTCTGCTGACATCTTAGTTATCCAGTCAGTCAAGAGAAAACGCTCCCTACTGCCTTCTATAGATGGTTTTGACTTCCCTCCCATAGTAGAGCAAAAGGGCTCAGGGCAACTCATTCAAACAGCTATTTATCTAAAGTCTTCCTTAAATTACAAACCCTTTGCACCTCTCATCCCTAGTTCAGAAAATCTCAGTACATGTGCTGTTGAAATCGAAATAAAAGGATCCAAAAACCTCAACATAAGCTACTCACAAAAAGTTAAGGATCACTTGCACACAAATTCATAACTTTCCAAATAAGAAAGCCAATGCGTTGGTATTTGGCAAGCGTTTAATTCAATGCTTTAGTGATAACGATACAACATTTCCTTCAATTTTGAGCAATCGTTTGGTCTCTACATTTTATCAAAGTGTGTACGTATCGAAATTTAATTTCACAAAGTCGTTGAAACCACAAGACATGGCATTCAGATGCTCCTAAAAGTTCAGTAATGCGTGTAACCGCCCTGGCTGTTCTGGCACTCGACGCAGCGAGTCCTCATAGAGTTCACCAGGGTGGTGAAGATCCTCTGCGGAAGCGCCTGCCACTCAGCCTGCAGCATCTGGTAGAGGTGCTGGACAACCCTGGGAGGGGGGAGGTTGCTCCTCACTTTGCGATCCAACTCATCCCAGAGGTTCTCAATCGGGTTGAGATCGGGACTGCATGCTGGCCACTCCATTCTGTTGACTCCAGACTGCTGCAGGAAGTCGTTGACCACCCTTGCCCTGTGGGGGCGAGCGTTGTCATCCTGGTGGACAGCCTGCGGTCCCATCTGCTGCAGTGTAGGCACAGCCAGCGGTCGAAGGATCTCATCCCGGTATCGGAGGCCAGTCAGGTTACCCTGTACATGAAACAAGGGTGTTCTGTGGTGAAGGCTGAAGGCCCCCCAGACCATTACAGAACCTCCACCAAAGGCCACCTTTACTTGGACAGTGGTGTGAATGTAGCGTTCCCCTTGGCGCCTCCAGACCCTCAGTCGGTCGTCGTTGTGGTTCAGGGTGAAGCGTGATTCATCACTGAACAGGACTTGGGACCATTGCTGACGTGTCCACCTCACGTGACGTCTTCAGAAGGCGCGGCGTGCTGCCCTATGGGCTGGAGTTAAGCGTGGCCGTACAGCTGGGCGACGAAAACGGAGGTTAAACCCATGAAGGCGATTCCGTATGGTCTGCTGGCTGATGTTGATGTTAGTAGCCACCCTCCGCTGCCTTCGAATAATGCTGGAAGAGGCTGTTTTTGTTTGCAAGGCTAGTCGTTCAATGAGACGATCTTCACGTGGAGTTGTCTTCTTTGGTCGCCCAGGTCTGCGTCTTTCCTGGACCCTCCCAGTGGCTGTGAAACGTTGAATCAGTCTGACAATGACCAAGATGGACACGTGAAGTCGCCTGGCCACTTCTCGTTTTGGGACACCATCTTGGAACCATGCAACAGCTCGTCCCCTCTCAAACTCGTTCAATTTTCGTCGTGGAGGCATTGTCATGTAATGCCTTATACTGGTGGTATGTCTTCTCAAAAAGCCAAGCAAGTGACAGCATCTCACACATAAACAGCAGTGCTTGCTCATGCATAAAGGTTTTTCCATGTGGCTTGTGCAATGTGTTCGGGATGAACGGTCCAAAACAAGGTCCTTTTTCGCAAGTTTCTGCTTTTTCTTTTGCTACCAAGCTCAGTAGTAGAAAATCCCGTGCAATTTTCCCACTAACACAACATCGCCCACTTACAGCTGAACAAGAATTCATAACACTTTGGTTTGACTGAGAAATAAATAACAGTAGCGAACTGATTTTATTGAGCACCTGTTTTCTCATAGTGATCCTTAACTTTTTGTGAGTAGTGTAGTTAACATATATTACCCCCACGGGTGTAATAAAAAAGGAACTACCGACTGGCTAAAATCCCTGGATCATGGCAGGGCACACTGGTGCGTGATGGGTGATTTTAATAATCACCACCCTCTGTGGGACTCTGCTAACCCTAGATACAAACATGCCAATAGCAACCTTGCTGACGTCATTTTGGAAACTGACTTTTGTATACTAAACGATGGCTCGGCAACCAGACTTCCAGACAGAGCTGACCATTCCCCGTCAGCAATCGATCTCTCCCTTTGCTCAAATGCCATAGTCACTGACATCGACTGGAACGTTTTCCCAGACGCCCTCGGCTCCGATCACTTACCCATTGTTCTTACCTTCCGCCACTTCGCCCCTAATCGCAATAACTCGGAGGTCAGAAAAAAGTACAATTACAAACAGGCAAATTGGGACAGCTTCCGTGCGGAGCTCGAGGGTGTCAGGGAGGAAACTCTCCTTACGGATGACATCGAAGCCTCTTACAATAACATACGTCAATGTATACTCACTGCTGCCAATAATCACATTCCGCTTAAATCAGTAAATCCTAACTGTAAGGCCAAAAGGAATGAGTGGTGGAATGCAGACTGTGATGAAGCCTTGGCAAACAAGCGATATCACATTAGGACATATCTCAGGCACTGCTCAGACGCTAACTTCACGAATATGAAGTCAGCTGAAATACAATTTAACCAGATCACCGCTGAGGCTAAACTTCAAAACTGGGAAAACTTTGTCCACAAAGAAACTAAAGATTACAAAGACTGTGGCAAAATCTGGAAGAAAATCCGCAGATTTAAATGTAGATACAGAACTAAAGAAAAGCCACTACTATCGGGTGATAAAATGACCACAACTGACTCTGAAAAGGCAAACCTATTAGCAGATACCTTTGCCAAAAATAGTCAATCAAAATCCCTAGATACTGAACGACTCAATTATAGGTTAGATCAGGAGAAGGGTTTCACATACCCCCCAGATGACAACCAGTTGCCTATAAACTGCATGTTTAAGGCAAAAGAAGTCCAAAACGCCATCTCTTCTGTGAAAGACCCAAAAAAATCCACAGGTTTAGACCCAATATCATATCACATGATAAAACATCTACCACCTAACTTTGTTAAGTTGCTCACTCAGTTTTTCAACCTATGCTGGTTAAAGGATACTATCCCCGCAGCGTGGTCAGACTCACAAGTAGTAGCAGTATTGAAGAGCGGAAAACCGCGTAATCTACCTGGCAGTTACCGCCCCATATCACTAACCCCCCACCTCAGCAAGATCTTTGAGCGTGTGGTGAACCAGAGGCTGGAGTTCCACCTCAATAAACACAATATCATTCCTACATGCCAGGCAGGTTTTAGGCAAGGTCGTTCGTGTGCGGACCACACTGTGCACGTCACTGAAAAAATCAAAAAGACCTTGGCACATAGTAATAATTCTCTTCTTGGAACCTTCTTTGATATTAAATCTGCGTACGACAGCGTCTGGCATGCTCGTCTACTCCTAAAACTCGGCAGAATCGGTGTCTCTGGCCACATGTACCAATTCATCAAAAACTTCATCAGCAATCGCAAGATGTCTGTCCGGGTGGGCTCTTCGGTGTCCGAAACCCATGCGCTGGACATGGGGGTTCCCCAGGGCAGTATCATCGCGCCAAACTTATTCAGCATCATGCTCTATGACATTACTTCTGTTAAGGTTGACGGTGCCAGTGTACTTCTGTATGCGGACGACCTCGCCTTAATAGACACTAATAGACCACGCCATAACAGAGTTACCAACACTGTTGACTTATCTTCTTACCAAACTAAAATCGACAACCTCTGTCAATATATGTACACCAACGGCTTCCAACTAGCCTCAAATAAAACAGTCTTTCTTGTTGTCTCCCGTAGACAACTGTACAGGAACTGCAGTATAAAGATAGGTTGTGATATTATCAAACCGAGCTCAGAAGTTAAGTTCCTCGGCGTTATCATCGATACCCGACTTAACTGGACCAGTCATATCGAACATCTGATCAATAAGGCCAACAAGGATCTTTATATTATACGCTATCTGGCGTCCCAATCCTGGGCCAGAGGGCGTAAGTGTGTCACAGAGGTAGTGCGGGCATTAATTCGCTCCCGCCTCCTTTACGGGTGCGAAGCTTATTTCGCGACGCGCCCGGCGCTCATGAAAAAACTGGCTATTATAGAGTGCAGGGCGCTCAAAATAGCTCTGGGACTCTCCCAACAAGCGAGTAAGAGTCGAGTCTACAGCGAGTGTGGGTGGCTGCCCCTTGTGGATGAGATAAAACTCCGTTCAGCTCAGTATGCTGTCAGAGCCCACGCGGTAGAGAACTCTGCCTGCGAGGTCCTGACTGACTTTTTTCCTCAGCACCAAAATTATGAGGCCAACACCAAACATAGCACTCAACTCTTGGCCAAAACGCTACCCTTATCCGACACAGTAAACCGCATTCTAGCCGATAGCGGGGTGAAGGTCAGTGAGCTGGCCAGGGTCCCCCCGCCCTCCTACCCGCCTTGGCTTGAGGAAACCCCTACTATCATATACGACAGTGAAGATAATACTACCAAAAAAGATAACCCCGTCTACCTAGCTACTGTTACAAAAGAAACCCTAAACTACAAATTCTCGGAGCATTTAAAAGTCTTTACTGACGGATCCAAATTTGCAGACGGCAGCGTTGGCTGCGCCTTTGTGATCCCAGATCTCAAAATCTCAAGGAAATATACTCTTAATAAAGACATCTCCATATTCTCAGCCGAGCTATTTGCCTTGCTCATGGCATGCACTTTTATAAATGACCTCCCAGTCACACCGCGTGCGGTAGTTTTCTGCTCTGACTCGCGCTCTTCATTACAAGCTCTGCATCGAAACACATCAAATCGGGCAGAGCTACAAAGAGAAATCCTCTTTATATGTCACCAGTTAATCTCATCCGGCACATCCGTATCATTTCTCTGGGTCCCCTCTCACGTAGGGGTCCGGGGAAATGAACTGGCGGATGTCGCTGCCAAAGAAGCGGCAGAATCTAGCCCAGCTAACACTAACATCGGCTACTCAGTAACCGAGTTCTACAGTAAAATCCGTAAACTCATTCGAAGTCAGTACGTAACATCTCTGTCCTATCAACCCATTGATATGAACGATCTACACCCCGATCTCCCAACAAACCTCCTCACTATCTTCAGACGCCTCCGTGCCGGCGGCTGCCGCTTCCATATCTTTAACAAGTCCTGCCATTGTGGAGAACCCTATTCATTTCAACACATTTTCGCTCCATGCGCTACAAATAGAATTACCTTTAAAACCTTATATGACCATATGCAGCTCCAGGGTCTGAGTCCCCAGGATTATCTGCGCAGTAGCAGTTCTCTAGGCTGGTCACACAGCTTGCTGCTGTGCCGACTGGTCAGGGACTCGGACATGGGGCTGTGGGTATAACTAAGCCCAGATTATCACATCAGCGTGTTTCAGTTTGAGGTTGAGTGGCTCCCGCCATCCCTCCTGATTCCAGCGACTACCTTCTAGACAACATATCCTCACCCAAGGCCCACTAGTCGCCAAACTGTACATATTGTTTTTATTACCACGGCCTTCGTGGCTTACATCTTAATCCTTTTATTTGTAAAAAGTTTTGAGATTTATTGTTCGTGTTCCTCTTACTTGCTCATCTATTTGGTTTTATTGGTGATCCTGAAAGGTTCCACTTTTTAACTCGACTGATTTGAAATAAAAAAAAATAATATTACAAGCCCGTTATTCAAGATATAGAATACAGACTTATAATTCTTACCAAGAAACATCTTAACTACTTTTCATTTTAACAAATTCCACAGAGCATTATCAACTCAACCCCACCCCCTGCCCTCCTCTCCTTATTTTTTGTTTCTTTCTTTCCTCTTTTTGAAAGCGGACAAACACTCAAGTCCTTAATGGCTCAAAACCGTAGGACTTTTAATATTAATTTTAACTGTCTGTATGATCTGGCATTTGAGAAACCACAACAGATAATATAGGGCTAAGAAATAAGCTCTAAAATTCTCAATCCCGTTTGACAGGACTTCGCCTTCAAAGGTGATTGTGGTGAACCGCCACGCTGTCTGTCTCTGTCTCGCGCCGTTCACCCCAAATTCCCGTTTCTGAGTTACTATTTTTAGAATGTCACTGCGCTGTCCAGAACGCTTCCCTTGCACCCGTAAGTTGTTCTTACTGTCAAAGTGAAAAGGTCGAATCAATTTATAGCCACGCGAAAAATACACTCTCACCTATCTCTATATATTTATAGATATAGATATACATATATATATATATATATATATATATATACGGCTTCTCTGTGTGTGTGTGTTTGTGTGTGGGCAAAAACCTGTGGATTGTAGAGTTCTGTTTGTGATGGGGTCTAGCGGCTTTTGTCTGTCTGTATGTTCTGGCATTTGAGAAGCCACGACAGATAATATAGGGCTAAGAAATAAGCTCTAAAATTCTCAAACCCGTTTGACAGGACTTCGCCTGCAAAGGTGATTGTGATGAACCGCCACGCTGTCTGTCTCTGTCTCGCGATTCACCCCGGCGAAGCCGGGTATTCCTCTAGTATATAAATATATAGCCTATATGTGGTCATGTTCTTTCTTTCTTTCTTTCTTTCTTTGGTGTTTAACGTCGTTTTCAACCGTTCAAGGCTATATCGCGACGGATGTGGTCATGTGCAAGCTAGGTTGTTTAAACGTTAAGGGAATAGAAGTATGTATCTCTAAACGCATAATGCACCACCACTTCTAACCCCCAAAACACCCAATTGAACTTGACTGGGGCTGGCAAATTGACGTGCAGATAAAGTGGACACAAAAGTATCTGTTTCACGGTCAGCCAGACATACATACGCATAGACAGACAGACACACTGACTGACAGTAAAACAGATAGACAGACAGACAGACAGACAGACACGCATGCACGCGCATCCACATATAATTATACGAACGCACGCACGCGCGTTCACACACAAACACAAGCATTTTCATCACATCTAAATTTCTAAATAAGTGTCTGTTTCTGTCTTTGGTCCGTCTCTCTCTGTCTCTTTGAATACGAACACTGATAACCAATAGCAATGGAACTTTCGTATTCGTATTCTCCGTCTCTTTGTCCCTCTCTGTCTCTGTCTGTCTGTCTGTCTGCCTGTCTGCCTGTCTGTCTGTCTGTCTCTCCCTCTCGCTGTCCCCCACTCTCTCTTTCTCTCTCTGTCTCTCTCTGTCTCTGTCTCTGTCTGTCTCTGTCTGTCTCTGTCTCTGTTTCTCTGTCTCTCCGTCTCTGTCTGTCTGTCTGTCTGTCTCTCTCTCTCTCTGTCTCTCTCTCTGTCTCTCTCTCTGTCTGTCTCTCTCTCTCTCTCTCTCTCTCTCTCTCTCTCTTTCTCTTTCTCTGTCATTACGATGCATACCGATCCCTCCGATTAAAAAAAGACTGCCGGCGTGCCAGCCACCAGCCAGCCAGCCAGCCAGTCAAACAGCCAAACAGACAGACAGACAGACAGATACTCTCTCAGATCGACTCAGAAAAGACAAGGACTCCTCCACGCACCTTTTTTCACACGTAGCGAATTAAACGATTTCAACTAGAAAGACTCGTCACTTCAAAGTACTCAAAGCATCAAAGCCAATCAAACGGAATAAATCTTCTGTCTTTGAGCTATAATCTTTTCACTTCATTTAGTTACCAGCGTTTGAAATTTGACTTTTAGCACCCACGGGATCAGAAATAGTTCTAAAAAATGCATCCCGGAAAATGTCTCTTGGATAGATTTATTTCCTGCAGTTAGCGTTTCGTGAGTTCTCTCAAGACAAGAAATGTGGGTTATTTCTTGCCCTTCATTTCAAGACTTGGAAGTGCGTGACAGAAGAAAGTTCTGTGAAATCAGAGAAGAAAGGGGGAGAACTCGTCGATGCTTCTTTTACCTCCCTTTCACCGGAAATCACTTTTCTTTGTAAAAGATACGAAAAGTTCCAATGTAGATTCAGACTCCTTGCGAAAAATATTTCGGTTATCAGGATGATTCACAGCATTTCAGAAACGAACATAAAAGTGGTTGACAGTTTAGGTCATCCAAATAGCAACATCTTTATAACACTTACCTTTGAGATTGTAGAGGGTTCAAAACGTTGACACGCACATACTTACACACACACACACACACACACACACACACACACGTGCACACACACACACACACACACGTGCACACACACATACCACACACACACACACACACACACACACGCACACAGGTTTTTCGCTCTAGCCTTTACTGCATAACAAGAAAGCTCATGAAATAGGCATAAGAATAATACACAAACTAGAAACAAAAAAAAGCATTTTTAAATAGTCTGTGACCTTCTTCCATTTACTGCGACACGTTTATCGGCACTGTCCTTGAATTGCTTCTTCTTCTTCCACAAGAGTTTAATTCGAATTACCACATTCTGAAGAAAACTCTGTTGTTTTGGAGGTACCATCTTTGCGCGTTGTTTCTACTTTTAATCATACGTAGGAGTGGTTTTTTTGCGTAATTTACTTTGGTTTCTTTTATGTCGTTCTTGTTTGAATGAATAAGATTACCAGCTCAAGCAGGTAGATCCAGGTAGGTGTGTGTGCGGATGTTTATGTGTGTGTGTGTGTGTGTGTTGTGTGTGTGTGTGAGTGTGTGTGTGAGTGTGTGTGCCTGTGTGTGCGTGTGTGTGTGTGCGTGTGTGTGTGTATGTGTGTGTGTGAGTTTTGTGTATGTGTTTTTGTGTGTGTGCGGGTGTGTGTGTGCGGATGTGTATGTGTGTGAGTGTGTGTGTGTGTGAGTGTGTGTGTGAGTGTGTGTGTGTGCGTGTGTGTGTGCGTGTGTGTGTATGTGTATGTGTGAGTTTTGTGTATGTGTTTGTGTGTGTGTGCGGGTGTGTGTGTGCGGGTGTGTGTGTGGGTGTGTGTGTGTGTGTTTGTTTGTGTGTGTGTGTGTGTGTGTGTGTGTGTGTGTGTGTGTGTGTGTGTGTGTGTGTGTGTGTGTGTATGTGTGTAAGAGAGAAACGGGAAAGAGAGACAATACAAGACAAGACAAAATCTTTATTATCGAGGGTAATAGATAAGCAAGAATATTGCTTTTTTACATCCAGCCCTCGCCCTAATATAGGGTCAACAAGAACAGAAAACAATATAATCAAAGAACTATCTCATCAAACTTAACACATTATAACTGTATATACAGATACAAATTTAAAAATAAATTGTCATTCTGCATTTTAAGTACAATTTCCAATGATAAAAAGTGTCAATTTTTAACATAACTTAATTTAGATCTGCATATTATTATAACTTTGTTTAACATGCACATACATTTTAAATGAATTGATGAACCATTCAGCACATGTTTAGTTGCATTATGTGCAACATATAATCTTTTTTGAAGTTGTCTGTGTTTGTTTTATGCTTAAGAAAAATAGGCAGTGAGTTCCATAGGACCCCACCTGAATAAAGAAGGCTTGATTTGAAAAGGTCAATACGTGGAGTTGGTGTTATGATTTTTAGTCTGTTATAGTTCAAAATAAAATTATCACGAAATGTATCCGGTGCATATTCTGACATCACTTTATGCATTATAACACCTTTATTATACATTAATCTTTTTTGAAATGGTAATACTTGCACATTTTTACAATCAGATTCTGAAGGAGTGTGATTTTTTAGCATAATAAGCTTAACTGCTCTTCTGTGAAGACTGGCTAAAGGTTTCAAAACATTAGCACTTGCACAATCCCATACAGTGGATGCATAATCAGTATTTGACAAGATGTGATTGTAAACAAAAATCTTTCGCGAGTGGAGATTCAAGAAGTGTTTTATTTTTGATAACTGACATATTTTTTTGGAAGCAATCTTACATATGTAATCAATGTGATCATGCCATGATAAATTATTATCAATCTTTACACCAAGGACTTTATGGTGAGACACTTCTTCCAATTCTTGATTTTTAATATAAAGAGGTGGAATGCTCGATAATAGATTTTGTCGTTTCTGTCTTGTGGTTATGAGCATAAATTTTGTTTTTGTATGGTTAAGAGACATATGGTTTAACTCTGACCAATTCAGGAGTGCATCAATGCTTTCTTGGAGAGTTTTTGATAAATAATTTATGGAATGGTGACTAGATTGAATAGTAGTGTCATCTGCAAACAACTCACAGTTATTACGTATTGAGAGAGAGAGAGAGAGAGAGAGAGAGAGAGAGAGAGAGAGAGAGAGAGAGAGAGAGAGAGAGAGAGAGAGAGAGAGAGAGAGAGAGAGAGAGAGAGTTCATACAGAGCCACGTAGACATAACCAGACAGACATTCACTCATGCATGCAAGAACGCACGCACAAGCACACATACACACACACACACACACACACACACGCACACACACACACACACACACATACACACACACACACACACACTAATACACAACAATTCCATCGTATCTGAAGCTTTTATTTACTGAAGCATAATTCTCAAAACATAAACCCACATCATTAAGTGTTCCCCCTTGTTCGTCAATTATGTTAAACTGTTTAAAACTTTTCAACTTGGGTTTAAAAGTCATCGTTCACAACAGGGACTTGTAAAAGTATAATACCAAAATCCCCTGAAATCTAAGACGTTTGCCCGATTAAGACGACATATATTTGCGGCATAGTGCATAATTATACAATTCCGGCAATTTAAACTTACAGAAATACAATACAATTTAATCGTCAGTATTTAAGATTCTAATTAGCAGCAGTGATTTTATGAACTAATTCAATACATGTACTCTTATATTAAAAACCAAAGCAGAAAAACGAACAATTAGAACTGAATATCACATTAATAAAAACGTCCCTTGGCAGCTTCAAGAAGAAACAAAAAGTTTGACAACTAAAATAAAAGTAAAATGAGAAAGAAAACAAAACAAAAGTTGGCATGAACATGATGATACCAAATTCACTACTTGTGAAAATATGCTCATACTTTTCATTATCATGAAAATCGGGGGGATTTGCAAATAAAACTAAAAAAACCCGTTTAGTTTAATGGATCGGTTACTCAACTCTCACACACAAAAAAACAAAAACCTCTCATGCACACACGTCCAAGGTATTAACAAATCAGTTGCTGAGGAAATGTATGTTAAAAAAATTAATAACAGAAGACACCCTTACCATTACCACCTCCACCCTCTAAAAAAACCAACAACCGCCTGAAATAGTTTGGAAGTGCCAAAATCTTCTTTTCTTTTTCACGCTCTATTAAACTGCTGTGTAAACAACCAAGATTAGCACAGAAATACAGCAACAGATTTAAATTTACGCTCTTGTCAAATTGTTCATATGTGTGCAAAAATACAAAACAAAACAAAAATGCTCTTTTGTTCTCGATCGAAGTGGGAGTAAATTTTCCAAACTTTTGTTCAGCTACTCACACGCAAAACACTGCAAAAAGGAAGGGAGGAGAGAAAACTGCTTTTGTGTGCCATTGCAAAGACATCCTTTCACCAAAACTGGATTTAATATTTGCTTTTCGTGACCAAATGCAATCCCGTTTTCAATTAGTCTTGCCGACAACAAGAGTGAAAGAATGAAAAAAATCGACCTTCTTATTCACTTTTCATCTCGTCTTTTCCGTTTTGTTTTTTGTTTTTTGTAGCACGTGAATATTACCGCACACAAGAGAATCTTTCAGCAATTGTACATGGTCTGAACATGATTTCGGTTCCGCAAAACAAGAACCATTCCGAGCATTGAATGAAGAAAAAAGACCTGGACCGCCCCAGAACAGTGGAAACAGAAACGTTAACGTCCGCGGGTGTTGTACACACGGAGGAAAAGGGAGAGAATTTTGACCACATGTTTTTTTTTCACCTTTGGACCGTCAACAGTTTTTGACACCCCCGGTAGTAAACATGCCTGACTTTTAATTTTGTGCAACATTTGGAGACGTTTTCCTGACGAGAACATGCTCGCGAATATGTTGGACTCTCGTTTTGATTTATGTACCGCTACTTCCGGTTGTCAGGGAACATAGAAGTGTGAACTTGGATTTTATGTATGTCGGAAATTAAACATTAAATATGTTTTCGCATATTGCACATTTGTAATGAAAAATGTTTGCTTTGTTTTGTTTTGTTTTTCTAGCTTAAACAAACACCTCCTTAAACCCTAGTCACCGCTTCCCACTCCCAAAGTCTGCTGTGCATTCCAGCAGGTAAACCATCACATTCGTTCAATGCAAACTTATCTCTGTGTGAATGCTCTGCGAATACCCTTCGACTTGAATACGTATCGTGAGTCAATAGCATGATGGAAACTATTAGCTCTTCAATGAACGGAGTTTTATCCTTTCAACCGTAGAAACGATATTGTGCCAACTTTTCCGGTCTCTCTGACGCGTCTCAGAAGTGGCAATGATGTTAACTTGTCCAAACGTTGTGGTCAACTTACACCGTCACTCGTTTATCCAGAGTACAGCTGCTTCTACAATCAGAGACTTGAATCTTAATGTGCACACTTCTTGTGGCAAAAAGTGGCTTTATATCGTCTTCCAAACATTACCCGCAAAGAAACCTATCTTCAAAAGACTCCATGCACTTTCATCACAGATTACCCTCAGGGAGGTTCCCTTCAACTCCCACGCCAAGATCCGTACAACATTTTTTCCCCCCGAAGACGTTTCGCTGCACACATTTGCCTTGGCGAGTGCTGTAATACGCCTTGCTTCCCAGACCACTATTTTTTGTGTAAATTCCATTTTGCCTGTTCTTTTGAAAGGCTGGACGTGCGACAAGGATCAAGTCTTTTCAGTGCGCAGCAAATGTTTGTCTTGTCTTCACGGCTCTGAGGCACAGGACTTGAAAAGGACCTGCGTGACGTTAAACAGTGAAATGCGCTTTCAAACAGTGTGACACTCTGTTATAGCGACACTTCGGTTGTAGCTATTTCACCTGTGGATATTAGAAAGAATTTGGTGACTCAGTCATTTTCGTCATGCTCCCCCCTCCCCCCCCCCCCCACCCTCCCCCGTCCGTCTCCCGCATGTCGACTGTCTATGGGTAATACGTTATTTATGTGTGTTTTGTTGTTAATAGAGCGACTGGAGTACTACTTGTCCCTGAAGCACAACAAAACCCCACATAATCTTTCACTGTATTGCTGTTCAGTTTGTCTGAAGGTAAGACAATGCCACAGTTTGTTGAAAGATTACTAAGACTTAACGGCGTAAAGAAATGTAAAAAAAATACAAGGTCATCAAAACATAATTTAACTCATCTGAGGCAAAAAAGCTAGTAAACAAACAAATACAACCAGAACAAAAATGTTTGAAAGCAAACAGCCTCATCTTACTACAAAAGAATTACCTACAGTTCTAATGGAATTTGTATTGGGAAAAAGCTTGACAAAGTGAAGAAATATCAAATCAAAAGAAGAACCTTTGCAAAATTTGGGACAACCGATATTGCTTTTTAAAATACAACCATCCTCACGATGATTCGATTTCTAAAGCAGAATGAACATTCTATGAGAAGTGTTGCGGACACGCAAAACAGCACACTCGTGGGAATCGTTTGTTCTTTCTAAATCAAATAAAAAGTAAAAGACAGAAGGTAGTAAGACCGCAAGCGACAGTTTCTTCGAATCACAACCATTTGAAAAATATCACAATTTGTATCTGATATGATGAATATGTTTTTTTCCTGTTTATCCTAACACTGGGCGTGCCAGTTTTTCCGTTAGATTTGTTTTTCTCATTTCAGGCAGACGTAAGATCCTTGTGAGAAATAGGTAAATTATGGACTGAGATTTTGTACAAAAGAAGTGAGTTCAAGTTTAGTTTAATTTGTGAAGAAAATAACGACAAATAGACTGATTTGAAAAATCAAAAAGCTGCCTAGTTTACATAATTATTCTCAACAAAGCAAGTGTGAACTATCCTTCTGTT
Source organism: Littorina saxatilis (assembly GCF_037325665.1). NCBI lineage: Eukaryota > Metazoa > Mollusca > Gastropoda > Littorinimorpha > Littorinidae > Littorina > Littorina saxatilis. Next base: position 21,926,717 of record NC_090257.1, read on the forward strand.
TGGAATGCGTTGTACACAATTATTCCCTTTTTTCCAATGTTGAAAATCAGAAAAAAAACGAATATTCGTATGGAAAGACCCAAAGAGGAAAACCTTGTTTAGCACAAAATAAAATACAATATGAAGATGGATGGACATATGAAAAACGGGAAAAGAACAAAATCAGACAGTGAATTCCACTGATTATGCACCATCCTTACATACTCAGTTCCTATTGGGATTTGTTTTAACGTAATTTCCTTTTCTTATTGTATCATTTTTTCAGGTTTTTGTTCATTACGTTTATCTTTCCTGACGTAATATGTTTGCATAATTTAAAAATTAAAACGGCTATTAAAGAGAGAGAAATATCATTTTCTCAGTTAAATTCTGAACGAGATTCTATGTGATCGACCGTGCTTAATATAAATCAAATTCAACTGCTTTATACGACTAGAATCTCACTAATATCTCTCTATATATAAAACAGTAACCCATAGCAACCAAACGTTGAATATGTTCATACATATTACTCATTCGGATACCTGAACTGGTTTTTATTGCTGTAATACAATTAATAAAAAGTATCAAAAGAGTATCTGGGAAAATAATATGTTATGATTGAATTTCCAGAAGTCAAGCATACCCTCTTATAGTGTAATTAACTATCGCTATCAGTTAAATGTTTGCACAGTCACCTGAGTCACTGACACATAAAGTGTAGCTTTTGATCCAGGATTTTACATTTGTGAATGCTAACATTATAATCAAAGCTAGATACTTAAAACAATTACATTAAGGATTTTCGCTTTTCCTCAAAACTTAACATAAAAGAACATTTTAATTTTGTCTTTAAATCAATCTCACGGTTCTTAGAAAAAAAAAAGACTGTTATGGTGTGAGAATTGCTGGCATGCAATTGAGACTTTGTATTTTTTTTTATTTGCCACGGACTAGCATAAGCGCTCTTATTTTTTGAAGACAATGAAGTTTATATTGAGCTAGCGGTCAATTTGAATCGTGTTTTCTGTCCCTTATTTAGAATCTTCCTCGACTATCAGTAGCTTCTATGCACGCTTAGCCTTTGTAAAATAAAAAAAATCACTAGATTAGATAACACTCGTGCTTTAATTGTTGCCTCCTGTTGTGAGTTTAAGACACGAATCGACTGGATCCTGCACTGAGTCCAGGTACATGTGTCTTTTATAACTAGGGCTACTGTGTAACGCAAAGTTCTTGTTGAATCCTCGGAAAACGTAGACGCTAAATGTAACTCTCTCTGTATCGTAGTCAGTTGCCTCCCTCATTACTGTCACTAGCTGAATGGTCAACGTCTGTTCGCATGTTCCTCTTTACGAGAAGATGTCCAGATATGCTGTCACGATACTGTTTGTCTTTGCCACCGTTTCCATCGGCTAAATCCACGGTCTTGTCCTGCTCTTGTGACGGGTCTTCCAACTCTTCCGCAAAAGGGTAGTCCGGGACCTGTCCAGGGGTGGGAACAGCGAAGACGCTCGGTAGGACAATCTCGTCGCCGCGACGATTCACGTTCCCTGCCAGCGAGTCCATGAAACCTTCCTGCTGGGAGTTCTCTCTCTTCAGAAGATCTCCAGAGATGGAGTCGAGATAGTAAGCGTGGCGTGGGTACGGGTATCTCTTATTATTATTAGAGTTGTCTCGCTTCAGCAGACCTCCGGAGATGGAGTCCAGATACTGCGATTGGAAGCGACGCGGGTTTCTCTTTCTCTGCAGTTCCCAGGTCAGAGGACTGATGTAGCGCTTGGATAGTTCCAGATCCGTTAATGCTTCTGGAAACGGCTGGGCGGATTCCCTTTTCAGCAGGTCGCCCGAAATGGAATCTAAGTAGGATCGGCCCGGCCCGTCGCGCCTCCATAGTGTTCTCGCCACGGATTCCAGGGGGTGTGAGTTCGCCCGCCGCTTCAGTAAATCTCCAGAGATCGAGTCCACGTACCTTTTGCCGGCCGGTCTCTTCAACAGCTCTCCCGAAATGGAATCAATGTATCTCTTGCGGAGAAGGTTTCCTGATATGGAGTCGATGTATCTCTTCCCGGCCGCTCGCTTTAGAAGATGGCCTGCAATGGAATCGATGAACCTCTTTTCTGGTGTCGCTCGCTTCAGCAGGTCTCCAGAGATGGAATCAATGTAGCGCGTGTTGTACGCTCGCTTGAGAAGGTGACCTGCGATGGAGTCGATGTATCTCTTTCCAGCGGGACGTTTCAAGAGTTCACCGGAGATTGAATCAATGTATCTTTTTGCTGATGGTCGTTTCAGTAAGTCGCCAGAAATTGAGTCCATGTATCTCATAGCAGATGGTCTCTTCAGTAAGTCACCAGAAATGGAATCGATGTAGCGTTTTGCTGATGGTCGTTTCAGTAAGTCGCCAGAAATGGAATCGACGTAGCGTTTTGCTGATGGTCGTTTCAGTAAGTCACCAGAAATCGAGTCCATGTATCTCATAGCAGACGGTCTCTTCAGTAAGTCACCAGAAATGGAATCGACGTAGCGTTTTGCTGAAGGGCGTTTCAGCAAGTCACCGGAGATAGAATCAATATAGCGCCTCTTCAGGAGATTGCCGTTTATGGAGTCAATGTACCTCTTTGCTTTTGCGAGGAACGGAGAATCTCCTTTCTGACCCTGTGCTGAAGTATCTCGTTTGAGGAGGTTTGAAGCTATGGAATCAATGAAACGCTTTTGGCGATGATGTGCAGCGCTTTCCTTATGGTCTGCAGATGTGGAATTGTCTTTCGTTTTCTGGGCACTGTCTTTTGCTTCCTCGGCGTCGGATCTCTTCAGAAGATCGCCAGTGATTGAATCTATGTACCGTTTGTCTGGTGAAGGTGCGACTGACTTTTTGAGTAGATCACCAGCGATAGAGTCTATGTATCTCTTGTGAGTAGAATCGGACTTTTTCAGCAAATCTCCAGTGATTGAATCAATGTACCTTTTGCCCAGTTGACCAAGTTCTTGCTCCAGCTCAGTGTCCTTTTTGATCAGATTTCCTGAGATTGAGTCTATGTATCGTTTGTCCTGTGAAGCTGGGAGAGATTTGTCGTTCTTTTTGAGCAGATCGCCAGCTATGGAGTCGAGGTATCGTTTCTGAGACGGGTCCTTGACAAGGAGTTGAGTTTGGTCTCTTTTGAGTAGATCGCCAGCGATCGAATCAATGTATCGTTTTTCTTGCTCTCCGTCCCTTTTCAAGAGATCTCCTGAGATAGAATCCATGTACATGTATCTTTTGCTTTGGCTCTTTTCGTCCCATGCGTCGTCCCTTTTAAGAAGGTCCCCTGCAATGGAATCGATATATCGCTTATCGGTTTGAAAACCATCACCATCCCGTTTGAGTAGATCGCCAGTTATTGCGTCCATGTAACGTTTCTGTGCTTCAGAGCTATCGTCGTCTCGTTTGAGGAGATCGCCCGCGATAGAATCAATGTAACGTTTATCGAGTTCTTGGTCTGCCCCGTCCCGTTTTAGCAGGTCCCCAGCGATAGAATCGATGTAACGTTTACCGGCGGTTGGGTCTTCGCGTTTGAGAAGATCGCCAGTAATTGCATCGACGTACCGTTTATCCTCAGGGTTGCCTTCGCTTCTCTTGAGTAAATCTCCAGATATCGAGTCAAGGTGTCTTTTGTCCGGGGTATCGGAGTCAGCCTCGTCGCCTCTCTTGAGCAAATCTCCGGAGATAGAGTCTATGTATCTTTTGTCGGCTGTGTTCTGGGACCTCTTGAGCAAATCTCCGGCGATAGAGTCTATGTATCTTTTGTCGGCTGTGTTCTCGGACCTCTTGAGCAAATCCCCGTTGATGGAGTCTATGTATCTTTTGCTGGCTGACGTATCACTTCTCTTGAGCAGATCTCCACTGATAGAGTCCATGTACCTTTTGTTGGCAGGTCGACTATCTGACTCGCCATCTCTCTTGAGCAAATCTCCGGCGATTGAATCTATGTAGCGTTTATCTGATGACGGGCGATCCGAAAGGCGGGAGCGCTTCAGAAGGTCGCCTGAGATCGAATCAAGATGACGTTTGTTTTGGTTGGTGCCGTCCCTCTTTAACAGGTCGCCTGCGATAGAATCAAGGTAACGTTTTTGTTGTCGAGAGTCAGATTTTTTCAAGAGTTCGCCAGAAATTGAGTCCATGTATCGTTTGCCTTGTCTGTCGTCAGACCTCTTCAGCAAATCGCCAGAGATTGAATCTACGTATCGCTTCTCTGCTGGGCCTTCAGACTTTTTCAGTAAGTCTCCCGATATAGAATCTACGTATCTTTTACTAGCTGCAAAATCTGACTTTTTAAGGAGCTCACCGGAGATGGAATCGATGTATCTTTTGTCTTGTGTAGGATGCGATCTTTTCAGTAGATCTCCAGCTATGGAATCTATGTACCTCTTGTCTTGTGTAGGATGCGGCCTCTTCAGCAGATCTCCAGCTATCGAATCTATGTATCTCTTGTCTTGTGTGGGATGCGGTCTTTTCAAGAGATCTCCAGCTATCGAATCTATGTACCTCTTGTGTTGCATAGGATGCGGCCTCTTCAGTAGATCTCCAGCTATGGAATCGATGTATCGCTTGCCTTCTTGATGCCCCGATCTCTTCCTGAGCAGGTCTCCAGCGATAGAATCTATGTAGCGCTTGTTCTGCGCACCGTGAAAGCCTTGGTCCTCAGCAGGGGAGAAGCCATCGAGGTCACCTCCCCCTTGACCAGGTGCACTCCTCTTCAACAGGTTTCCAGCGATAGAGTCCAGATGACGCTTGTCTGGTCCGAAAGTGCCGGTCAGATAAGCAGGAGCGAGTCTGCTCCTTCCCGGAGTATCTCCTACGCGGACAGCCATCATTCGCCTGCTCGCATTTCGTTCTTGTTGTGGTCGGTAGAACGCTTCCAGCTTGCCGTTGCCGAGCATTTGTCCAGCGTTGTGGGGTGACTTGAACATGTTGTCGAGAAACCTCATGAAGTGAACGTGGCCTGAGAACCCCTTTTCGTCACTTTCGTCGCCGTGGGTTTCAGGGGGAGGGCTTGACAACGCTGTGGTGGCACTGTTAGACAGAGAGAAAAAGAAAAGTGATTTAGTTGGTAGTTTTTTGATACTTTGCACACACAAAATAAATAAATGGACTTACAAACAAAGGAATAAACAAAGAAAGAAAGAACAGTGTTGTGTTACTAACGACAGTCAACATAAAACAAATTCTGCACAACATACACACAAAAAGATCAATCATAAAAGGCTGCAACTGCTATCATCTGAGATGAACAAGATGGCGATGCCTACGGCAACAATGACGATAACGGCAACAACGATGATGACGACAACGACGACAGCAGAGACAAGGACAACGTTTTTGATAATCATCATAATAAGAGAACAATCAAATTATCAACTGAAACATGAATGTCCCACAAAGATGACGAAAATGATACATAGGACGAGGATGATAGCGACCAATGATGATGATGATGATGATGATGATGATGATGATGATGATGATGATGATGATGATGATGATGATGATGATGATGATGATGATGATGATGATGATGATTTCCATGAAGTTGACTCCTTGGAAAGAAGTCATATACTGAGAAGAAAAAAAGTTTCGTCAGGATCGGCGTTCATCCAAGATTTACGTAAGTGCAGCGAACATCAGTAGAGAGCTTTTTGGTGGCTTAACTACATTTAAAAAAAGAAAGGAAGGGCTATATCGATAAAATGTGAAAAAAACACCCCACTGAATTCGTGCCATTTCTGGGCGTGATTTGCACGTAGGCTCATCGACCGGATTGTTTGTTTGTTTGTTTGTTCGTTCATGGGCTGAAACTCCCACGGCTTTTACGTGTGTGACCGTTTTTACCCCGCCATTTAGGCAGCCATACGACGCTTTCGGAGGAAGTCGACCGGATAAAAGATTATCCGAATTTGATTGGACTGCAACGCCCTCAAACCACCAGTTTGTGGTAAACACTAATAACGGAGGTTGACTTCAGAGATTAAGTACACGAGGATTTATATATTGTATTACATCTTTGGTCTGACGTCACAAACCAGAAACGAAAATCTCGATACTGTTTGCGTTCATTCATGAATGACGTAACATCAGCAAAAATCGACCAGGAGCGTGGTAGCCAAGAAAAAATCCGTGCCACTAAAATGTCAAAAAAGTCTAAATAAGGGCAAAGCCGGTTCTTTTATGCTCTGCTTATAGGCTTAGCGAAAGGATAAGGTAGTGACCGATTTTGATTAGACATATTATTGATATTTTGCAAAGCCCTCAAAGCACCATGCAGTTTATGATAATCTCTAATAAGTGATTTTGACTTAAGGGATAAGGTACTTGAGGATTTTGATGTTAATAACCTGTCGTGCTGGCTTTTGTGCAACAAGCTGACGCATATCAGAGTGAAACGGGAAAAAGGGAGGGGTGGGAGGTAGAGAAACAAAGAGTACGTTAAGACGGAGAGACAGAGAAACAGGGTCTGGGAGAGAGAGAGAGAGAGAGAGAGAGAGAGAGAGAGAGAGAGAGAGAGAGAGAGAGAAGAGAGAGAGACAGAGAGAGAGAGACAGAGATACAGAGAGAGAGAGAGAGAGAGAGAGAGAGAGAAACTGAAACTGAAACTGAACTTTATTACCAAAGGATAGAGGTTTTAGGCAAAGCCTAATCTTACAACCTGTCCCTTATACAAACACTTAATACAGACGCACATAATATAGATAGTAAAATTGACAAGGTTATTGTTACTTACAGACGTACATAATGTACATAGTAATAAGAAAAGGGTTATGGTTTTGTATACACATTCAAAAATGGGAAAAACAATATAGTGTGGAAATTGCAGCATAGTTGCAATAATGCATTGCATATAAACATCCAAAACAACTAATAACAAAAGGGAGAAAACAAATGTGGGGAGGAATTGTCCCAATCATTCGCATGTATATCATTATCAATACATACACATAAAGAACAAATCAAAATACAAACATAACTTGACTAAATGTAAAAAGCACTAAAATATCAGACATGAAAAGTGTTCTATTTACCCATTAAGCGGGAATGAAACTGGCGCCTAAACGTTTTCACAGAAGAGGCATTTCGGAGGGGTAGGGGTATGGAATTACATACAGACGCTCATGAGAAGGTTAAACTTGACTTATACAAGTCTAGACGAGGGATGGGGGGAATCAGGTTCTGGGACCCATATCTTTTTTGTGGCATGTCTGAAATGTGATTTTAAATATCCAGGAACATTATTGTTAATTACTTTGTACATAAAGACAGCCTTGTTTAGCGTCAACTGATCTTTCAAGGGAAGGAAATTAAGGAGCTTTAATTTATCATCTGTTGGCTTATTTGACTCATACAGAATTAGTTTTGCAGCACGGCGATGAAGAGAATTGAGTCGTTTGAGATGAACATCACTGCAGTTATCCCAAAGTGTTGAAGCAAAGTTGATATGGGGCATTATGTGAGCGTAATAAAACAACTTGAGTGCTTCCACATCGGCATAATGTCTTAATTTAGACAATAAGTACAAATTTTTAGATACTAATTTGCAAATTTTACTCAAGTGAGTTTGCCATTTCAATTCTTGATCAACGGTAACCCCTAATAATTTATGCTCTTTAACTTGTTGCACTTGAGTTGAATCAATTGACAGTTGAAGTTGTAAGGGTTTTAATTGGTGTTTTTGTCTAGTTGTAATCACCATACTTTTCGTCTTAACAGGGTGAATAACCATTGCATTAGTGGTGCACCATTCTGTCATCTCATCTATACTTTTTTGAAGAGATTGGTTGACGGCTACCAAAGACTTCTGACTGGTGTGGATTGATGAATCATCCGCAAAGAACTCACATCTTACTTTCTCATCTGACACATGAAGAGTTAAATCATTTATATAAATACAGAACAATATAGGTCCTAATACAGACCCTTGAGGCACACCACTTTTGACAAAATCATTCGACGAAGTTTTACAGTTGATGAATACATATTGTTTCCGTTTTGAAAGATATGATTCGAAGAAGGCACAAGCAGAGTCATCTTTTAAGTAGCATTGTAGTTTCTTTAATAATAAGGAGTGGTCTACAAGGTCAAAGGCTTTTTTAAAGTCCAGGAATAACGCTCCTGTTACTTCGGACTCATTAATAGCTGATAACCAAGTTTCACATAAAGAGCTGAGAGCAGTGTGGCATGAATGCTTAGAGCGAAATCCAGACTGAAATGGATGAAACAAATTCATTCGTTCCATATATTCCAGTAAATATTTCTGAATTTGCTTCTCCAAAGGCTTAGATAAAACAGGTAAGAGGGAAATTGGTCGAAAGTTGTTAGGGTTCGTAAGATCCTTGCTTTTTGGGAGTGGCACTACCTTGGCACATTTTAAAATAGAGGGAAAAACGTTTTGTTGTATGCCAAGGTTGTAGACATAAGTCAGTGAATCAATTATGTATGGTAAAGCAAGTTTGAGCAACCGGACAGGAATCTTATCGGGACCCATTGACTTTTTATTCGCCATCTGTTCTATCAGTTTTCCAACCTCGTGGACAGTAATGGGTGGAATAGAAAACGTTTCGTTTTGAGTCAACTTTCGTCCACAAAATGTTTTTAATTTTTCTAGAGAGACATCAATATCAAGGGACTCATTCTGCGTGAGACAGGCTTTCAGTTTCTCTGCGAGCGAAATAAAGTGTTGATTAAAATCTTCTGGAGTTATTTGTGACGGAGAATTGGTCGATCTCTTTCGAGATTTATCAAGAACTTCATTCATTGCTCGCCAAATTGTAGAAGTATCTCTCTTATCAGAAAGCAATTTATTAAAATAATCTGCTTTTGCTTGCCTTACCGTTTTCAAAACTTCATTCCTTTGTAATTTGTACTCGCTTTTCATGTTATGTTCTTTAAAGAAATCACGCAACGCCATAGCCTCAATAATGTCCGATGTCAACCAAGGGGGCAGGTGGGGATGTTTCACCCTATGCTGACGTAGTGGAGCGTGTTTATCAATAATGGAACACAAAATCTCATGGAAAAGATTGCACGCATCATCTGCGTTACTGCAATTAAATACGCTTTGAAATGGCGCTCGATTAAGATCACAGAAAAAGGCAGACTCGTCAAAGTATTTAAAACTTCTGTACTCGATAGTTGTATGACCTTTATGCTGTGATTTGGGCAATCTCAGGGAGAGAGAGAGAGAGAAAGAGAGAGAGAGAGAGATAGCGAGAGAGAGAGAGAGAGAGGGAGGGAGGGAGAGAGAGAGAGAGAACGCAGGAACGCAGGAACGCAGGAACGCAGGAAATTTAATGCGAGGCCACCGGCATATACGCATGGGGGTTTACAAAAGACACAGGAAAAAATAGGAATAAAAATCAACAACAAAATTTCATGGTTGTACAGAAAAAAAAATACATATATATATATATCGTGGCACGAAAATTTACAAATTTTGTCTCAAAGTATCAGTCATAGCAACAATTGCCTGTTTGAAATTTCTTCATCACGTGTTTTCATGGCATAATAACAATACATGGCTACAGCTCTATTAATGTATATACTCTCATTTTGTAGCAGAAAAATCAAGGGTGGTACATGTACATTGTCAGTGAAATATTTCAAAATATATTTTACACGTAGATCCTGGTATTTTGGGCAATGTAGCAGAAAATGTATTTCGTTTTCCACAGCAGGACAAA
>NC_090257.1:21938903-21951403 GCF_037325665.1 Littorina saxatilis
GGTATTGCATTTCAGCTTGGTGGCTTAAAAATTAATTAATGACTTTGGTCATTAAAAATCGGAAAATTGTAAAAAAAAATAAAAATTTATAAAACGATCCAAACTTACGTTTATCTTATTCTCCATTATTTGCTGATTCCAAAAACATATAAATATGTTATATTCGGATTAAAAACAAGCTCTGAAAATTAAATATATAAAAATTATTATCAAATTTTTTTTTTCGAAATCAATTTAAAAACACTTTCATCTTATTCCTTGTCGGTTCCTGATTCCAAAAATATATAGATATGACATGTTTGGATTAAAAACACGCTCAGAAAGTTAAAACAAAGAGAGGTACAGAAAAGCGTGCTATCCTTCTCAGCGCAACGAATACCCCGCTCTTCTTGTCAATTCCACGTGTTCTGTGAGTTCGACAGCTACTTGACTAAATATTGTATTTTCGCCTTACGCGACTTGTTTATTGTATATGTGGGGGGGGGGGGGGGGGATTCTTTGGGTTATTTTGCGCATGCGAACTTTTTGTGTGATATTTAATCAAATTAATAAGGTACATTCGCAGTTTTTGACGTTTAGACTCTATCCTTATCTATCTATTTGTCTGTGTGTGTGTGTATGTGTGTGTATGTGTGTGTGTGTGTGTGTGTGTGTGTGTGTGTGTGTGTGTGTGTGTTAGCCTGTGTGTATGTCTGCCTGTCTGTCTGTCTGTCTGTCTAACTGTCCGTCCTTCCGGCGTCCTGCCCTCTGTCCATCTCTCTCTCTCTCTCTCTCTCTCTCTCTCTCTCTCTCTCTCTCTCTCTCTCTCTCTCTCTCTCTCTCTCTCTCTCTATTCATCTCTCGTGTCCTCTCTCTCATTCATTCATTCATTTAGTCAAGTTTCGATTCTTTCTTTCACGAGTTTAAAGACGCACAGAACCCTTACCGGAAATGAGTGAGAATCCTGTTTTTAGCCCTCCTTTTCTAACTTTTCCCCACAGTTCGTATACACTGAAGTACCCACGAAATACCCTTTTGTAGTGAGTGTTCTATATACTCTTTATTTTGCTTTCTTTCTCTCTTTCGTTATTCTTTTTTTTTCCACTTTTCTTGTGGTCGCTCTAGAATGTATTTTTCTTTAGAATTAATCTTGCATTATCAAGCATATGCACTACCTCTCCTAACTTTTTCTTTTTTTAGAGTTATGGTTAAAGAGCTCATTGTTGTTGTTGTTGTTGTTGTTTTTTACTTGTTTAATCTTTGAAGTTCACTTTCACTTTTTACATTCACTTTTGTTGATAACTTATTTTTCTGAGGCCAAATTGTGGTGTTCGTGTTTTTGGTTTTTTTAAGGTTGGGGGATGTTTTAGGAAAAAAAAAATAGGTCTGTTTACGGTAACATAGGCCCAAAAAATAGGGTCGGTAGGTCGGGATTTTTTTTTTTTTTTTTTTTTTTTTTTTTCTTTTTTTTCCAAAAAACCATATTTTTTTGCCAAAAAAAATCTAGGGTCGCGCGAAAAAACTAGGGTCGGTCGGGTGACCAGAAACAGACAATTTTTTTTTTTGGCCTTAGCTTAAAAAAACACGAACATTTACGCGTCCAGTTCATAACAACTTTACATAGAAGAGATGTATGTTTTTGGCTTTTTAACGTCCCTTCATCCGATATGGCAATGCGGGACTTGCATCGGATTGTCTTGTAGAGAAAACATCAACACACTTTGTAGAGTGTATAAGAATTGGTTGATGTGTATTATTATTTTATTTGGAATTGTGTACATACTATTTATTTATATCAGTTGTTTTGTGAGGCGCTTAGAACTGTTTAGTGATTTGCGCCATAATTATAAATATCCTCATTATTATCATTATTAGTATTATTAACACACACATTAATGACAACCACATAACTAAGCCATGACTACAAGTCTATGCTAATGGCTTCATTGAAGAGTTTCCGTAGTTCCTGTCTTTATAGGGGTTTTCTATCCTTTTCTAAAAACACAAGGAATTGAAAAAGAAAATCCCCGTAAAAACCTCTTCTGTGTGTTTGTTTCTTCTTTGTTTTCTATATGTTTGCTTTTTCCGCCTTTATTTTGAACTATTTTATTCTTGTTGTTACCATTTTCCGTGTTTTCTTAGTTTGCTTTTTGTATGTTCCTTTTATTTCCGTTTTAGTTCAATGTTCTTCATCCTTCTTGTGTTTTTAAGCTTCGACAGTTGCTCATACTTCTTTTCAAGGTTTTATTTGTTGCTAGGCCGCATTATGCCGACTGCGGAAACTTGGAACAGAAACATTTATTGTTTGACAAAAACAGCACAGAATCGTGACAAAAGATTTAATCGACTTAAGTTCTTCCTGAGAGCCCGAGTCTCAAAACGGATGCTCCAAAAACCTGATAAAAAAATCAACATTTGCTTTAACAAAAGAACCAAGATCACACAAACAGTCGCAACATTGCCCGAGGCACTTTGTTTCACGACCCAGGGTCGGTTTGAAGTAGTTATTCTTGCTAAAAAAAATAAGAAAGCAAGAGACCACAAGCTTTCAGTTAGAAATAACCTGTACACTTAAAGAAAAGGAAGAATTGTCGACGTTCGTTTGAATTTGTTACTTTTTCCCATGGCGTTTACGATTTCCTGGTCATCCCATTCAAACATTCAACATTATTGAGTGGCAAAGATTTCTGTAATTGTTATATTCATCTTTATATCTCAGTTTTCAGTATACTATTCATACCTATTTTTTCATCTGTCTGAATTGCAGTTGACTTGAAAGAGGGACAACACTCACAAAGTTCGCAACATCGTTATTCTGAGGCGGAGTACCTGCATACTTTCGCACATCACGGAGCTATGTGGCTTCGTGGTTAGAGCACTTTTCCCTGCTAGTTGGGCGAACAGGTCTAACCCTTGATCCCCTTCGTCGAGAAGCGTAGAGCTACCCGACGTTCTCGAGCGTGTCAGGTCCTGTTCTAATTGGGTACCTGACCCTATTTAAGTTTGTAAAGAACAATGGTGAAGGCGCGGCACCGCCGTACACTCAGAACAAAGAGAAGTTGAGAATAAAAAAAATGCGTACCATATAGCGGCCGGCAGGTTTTGTTACTACAGTGGAACCCCTTTTTGAGGCTTTCACAAATATTACAAAATCAGGTCTGAAAAAGAAGGGAGTCTTAAAATGGAGGCAAATTTACAGAGGTAAGGAACATCTGAAAAAACAAGGTCTGAAGGTAGTCTCAAATCGGGGGGTCTTAATCGGGGGGTTCCACTGTACCATTACGGTATACATTGCTTCTCCTGTACACATTGCCACAAATAATTATGCTTAGGCTTTTAATAATAATGATAATAATAATAATACGAGAATTTATAACGCGCACATATCTCACCACAAGGCGACTCAAGGCGCACTCATGCACATTCTTTCGCATTAACAACTCAAGCACACCCATATACACTTACGCATAAATTACATGAAGATGACAAGGCAACATCACAAACAGAGACACGGCCCTGAAAAGTAAGCATGAAAAACAAAAGAAAATTTCAAATAATAATTATGTACATGGCTATTTACAACTGATCTGATTTAGGCTTGCGGGTGAGGAGGGTAGGGGGGGGGTGTAGCGGGACATTGTAGTCTGAGGATTATTTAGGGAAAAGAAAAGTCTTGAGGCCAGATTTAAATGCTTCTAAAGACTGTTGTTGACGGTTTCACATTGTATTGGGGAATCCTTCAACCTCGACACGTGCTAGACATCAACAGTCTATCTGCTTCCTGGTCGGTGTAGAGATTTTCGGCTGAAATAATTTCATAGTGTGCATGGGTGTCCTTTTATGACGTCTTTAATTCCGCAAGCAATTTCCACTGAAATCAGCCAGGCTGTAGAATGTTTTAATTTTCCAGGTGAAAAGATGCTCTTATTTGATGTGAAAGCATCGATTTGTGGCGGAAAACATTATGTACACGGAAAGAAACATATAATATTATCTACTTTTTAACATGTAAAAACAGTGTAAAGTTAAGCTAAGTAGCCTTCAGGATACCATACTGCAAACAAGCAGAGTGGGAAAAAAAGGGAAACAAGAAAAAACAAAAAAGATTGGGTTCGGGTAAGATGGGGGAGGTAAAAGGATAAGGATAATGTTAACACCCGACCCCCCCCCCCCCCCTCAAATAAAACAAAAATAAATAAAGTTAAAAAAAAGAAAGACAAAAAAAGAATAAGAAATGAAAAATAAAAAATATGAAGTTGTTATGGCGAGCAAACTTGGTAAGCTCCCCTTAATAACTCACGTTAAGCCAGATAAAGCAATGCATGCTTTGATAACAGGAAATCGGTCGTCTGCGCCAACATCCGGCTGCTTATTTATTGCTCATATCTGCTGCTGTTATCCATATGCTAACAATATCGCTTCAAGCATTGTAATTGTTTGGAAATTGGAAGGGGCTACGAGTCGCAAGTGTATTGCTATCAAATAGCGTCTGAGGTATTTATAATCTTAGAAAATTGCAAATACAATTTCTAAACAGATATATTGTTAACGTGCCAAAACTAAAAATCAGAAAACAAGAATGGTCAGTAAAGAAAAGGTTTATTTATAAACAACTCATCTCTTTTCATGTTGTCCATAGTTTAACGTGCTTTTCCGTAATGCCCATAGTTAAACCTGCCATCTATATATCTATATACGGCTTGTGTGTGTCTGTCTGTCACTTCGCGATGCACGGCCAAAAATCTCGATGGATCTGCTTCACATTTGGTGGGCATATTCAGGTAGACCCTCAGATGCATTCAGTGTTTCTCTCTTTGAATTCTACTACCCTCAGAAAGAAACGTTGCTTTTTGTTACAGATGTCATGCCTGAATAAACGTGAGTACTGAACTTTTATATGCTATATAAATGAATAACACAAACATGTCATATTCCCGCAGTGGGGCACTGCGGTTATGAAATTAAAAGCCCCTCCTGTTTTTGGAACCGCAGGAGCTTTCTAGTTTGCTGTTAGGTAGATTTTTGGTTCCTCTTTCCTGTCATGCTCTCTTTTTCTTCATGAATTCTTTTCTTTTTTCTGCCTTCTTGCTCATTCACCTGTATTTTTTCCAAAAATCTCTTCTCTTGCCGCTTGTCTCGCGATTCATGTATAGTTTAATCTGTTAGTGTTCTGATGTAAGTCCAGCAGTAGATAGGTTAAGCCTATTTTAACATACTGGAAACTGGTAATCTTCCAGTAGGTATTAATTTAGTTTTACTAAAGCCTGCTGGGACACAAGTAATGGGTTAGTGCATTTGTAAACAGGAATCGCTTGACAAGTGGCCCCCTTCATCCCCCCCTTCCTCGTCCTGATATGGCTCTGCGTAGTCGGCTGGACGTTAAGCAACAAATAAACAAACAAACAAACAAACAAACATGTCATATATAGAAGCCGCCTTTAGAATTGTATGGAGCCAACCACAACCGAGGAAGCAAGCAGAATAAGCAAACATGCAAGCAACCAAACGCAAAAAGACAAGCAAGCTAGAACATGACCAGAGACAAGCAAGGGAAGATGCAAAAGAAAACACCCCCACCACCGCCATCACCAACCACCACCACCACCGCCATCACCCAAACCACCACCATTCATCTCCCCATACCTTTCCCAATCTCCATCCCTTACACATATAAAACCTCAGAAACCTTACAATTTTACATCGCTGCATTCCAAAACATGAATCTTGGCTAAAACAGTTCTAAATTGAGGCAGTCACCAAGCCCTAGAACGATCTCTTCTACGTCTGACCAGAGATTAACAAGGCTTTGTGTCTTTATCCCACTGTTTGCGATCATGGTTTTGGGAACGTTGGAGGATAAAAATCGATGCGTCAGCCTTGTTTCTGATCGTTCTTTTGAAGGATGCGTGTGCAGAAAATAATGTCCAACTCATGCATTCCCCTGTCATGATTAAATCCTCTTTATTTGGAATTAAGGTTATTTACAGTTGCAAAGGCTGTGGGGAGGTAATAATGGGCATTTTGCAAGAACGATCATACAACAGGAATATCTCGTGGAGGACGAGAAGAAGCGAGATTTCGCGTAACGTGTTCCGTTTCGTTTCATTTCATGTGCCTTGCGTTTGCATGCATTTAACGCCATTTATAATGAGTTCCTTTTGATGTTACCGTATGTAGTATTTGTCTGTTTGCTGTGTCATACGTTTTCATGGGCCGTAACGACAGTCGGTTAAGGTTTATACTTTTGTAAAGTCTATTGCTTGTTAAGCATGCCCCAAATCCCTGTTAAGTCTTCTTACTAGACGGCAGTTGTTTGCAAATCAGTCTTGTCGTCTTTTACAATATCGTTCTTAGGTTGAAACTGGTGTGTTGAACTTTTTTCTGTGTAATATATTTGTGTGGGTCAAAATGACATGTGTTAAAATCTACAGTATTCCTGTATGTTTAGAATCGGGTTTGTACTTATTTATCCCTCTACGACAAGCGACAAATAGTCTGGTTGTTTAAATGTTAAGCGTATTTTGTGCCACATTTTCCCTTTCGCATTGGAGTTTGCGGCAAATCCCTCGAGTAATATTCTGTTATAATATTTTCTTAAGTTTTGAATTGCGTGAAGTTGGCCTAGTGGTAAGGCGTCCGCCCCGTGATCGGGAGGTCGTGGGTTCGAACCCCGGCCGGTTCATACCTAAGACTTTAAAATTGGCAATCTAGTGGCTGCTCCGCCTGGCATCTGGCATTATGGGGTTAGTGCTAGGACTGGTTGGTCCGGTGTCAGAATAATGTGACTGGGTGAGACATGAAGCCCGTGCTGCGACTTCTGTCTTGTGTGTGGCGCACGTTAAATGTCAAAGCAGCACCACCCTGATATGGCCCTTCGTGGTCGGCTGGGCGTTAAGCAAACAAACAAACAAACAAACAAATTGCGTGAAGAACTTGTCTGTGCAAAGAATGTTTTCTAATTTTCATGTCAATAATAATAATTTTTTTCTTCAGCGTGCCACAATTTGTCATTGCGTTATGTTAAAACGACAGTTCTCAGCAAATCCGTCGAGTTATGGTCCTCATCTTTTCTTGGCCTTTTTAAGGTTGATTTGCAGGATTAAAAACGAGCTTCTGTTAAAGATTAAACTGATTCCATCCTCGACAACATGCCAATAATATAATTTGTTTGTTCAAAGTTTTGCAGTCATTGTATGTGGAAAATGCCCATTTTCTGTGTAATTCGTATTGCTGTATTGTTGTATTTGTCCGCTCAATTTGTATACATATATTAACTGTCTGATTTGTTACCTTTTTTTGTTTAAAGTTATATCTTTGTTTCAAAACCCTCTTGGCCCAAAACAATGTAATACTTGACTTGACTTGACTTGACTTGACTTGTGTAATTTTATGCCTATCCTCATTTCAACAAGATCTGCAACCAATTGCAACGGCGGATGAAACATTGTTTATTCAGCGTGTTACAATTAGATATAACATCTTGTCGAGTTACTGCAGTCATCTTTTATTTGCATTGTTGAATGTGTGTAGAACTTATTTTGTGCCTCATAAGATTGTGTGAGGCATAAATATATTTCTTTTAAAGTTTATTGTGACTTCTTCCTCAATAACATGCGAAAATGTTACGTTAAAAACTATCCAAAATTCTGTGTCAAATCTTTCTTTGCTGATTGCACTTCGCGGCAAATCCCTTGGCTAATTGCCGCCTTTTAAAATTCGTTTTTGTGCGTTTTGGACAGAGGTAAGAGCCTTGTGTGTTATTTTGGCTACATTTGGAAGCCATTTTTCTCATTTGTGACGGATTTTACTATGTCAACCTTGCCATCATGTTGCAATCGTTTACTTTTTGAAGCGGTAAAGAATGTGTCAGCTTAATTGAGACCTTACTTTAAAACGTCATTTGAAGAGACTTTTCGTTCATTTGGGGTGGGTTTTCCGTGTCAAGCTCTCTCTGCGTGCGAGTGAATGGGAGAGAGAGATGGAGAGAGAGAGAGAGAGAGAGAGAGAGAGAGAGAGAGAGAGAGAGAGAGAGAGAGATTGAGGGAGGGAGAGAGAGAGAGAGGGGGGGTGAGAGGGGAGAGAGACAGAGACAGAGACAGAGAGACAGAGAGAGAAAGAGATAGAGAGAATTAATAAATTGTCTGATTTGTCACATTTGGATGCATGCTATTACGATCGAACAGCAAAAAATCGTCTTTTGCACTCTCTAAGTGCATACTTAAGAATGTTTGTATCGAACTCCCTAGAATTAGCACATAAATGAAGGATTACATTGATTCTTAATTCTTTTTAAATAGCCGTCAAATTTAAACAGCTTTCTTTCTAAAAGAGCTGGCTTTTGAAAAAAGGAAGACAGACAACATTTTTTGACATCACCCACATTCCCAAACCCTCAGAATAGACCAATGACTCTAAATTAAATTAGATTACTCTTCTTTTTGTCATCTGATTTGTCTTATCAAAGCCATGGAGAATGAATATGTAGGTCAATGAACGTTTCCTTGTGATGGACATCAGTTGGACGTCGTAAAATGTGACCCTCCACCACGGAATGAGTCGCATGTCATCTCGCGCGGTTCTGCGCTAGGCTTAATATAAGTCCGGGGAGTGTCTGGTAACAGTGTGTGGGTCACCTTAGTCACAGGCTTATAACTCGAACAGTTTTTGCTCTTTTCTAAAACGGGTTTCACCACGGGATAGAGCATAAAAAATTCTGTAAGAAAATGTAAATATGAAAATCATGCAAAGGTGACATGCGACTCATTTCGTGGTGGAGGGTCACAAATGTTTTTTGTTTGTTGCACAGCCCATCTGTACTGAGGCAGACGTCTCCAATGTTAAAGCCTTCATTTAACCATACTGACAAGATGCAAACTCTACAATTACCGGTACTTTAATTTACTTTAACGGCCTTCATTGTCTAGCGAGATGGACAATAAAATGAAAAGTACACGAACAAGTCACCTAGTTATGGTAATTGAAAGTGTGAGTCTTTGGAATCCTTTAACGCTTGGTATGGATTTTATAAGATGAATTTTTAATACAGTATTGCATAAGCCACAATCTCAATACAGTATTGTATCAGATAAAATGTCAATACTATATTGTATAAGATGACATTTCAATACAGTAAAACCTCCCGTAACCTCCCTTTCCAATAACGACACCTCACGTCATCCGGCCAATTTTCGTGGCCCGAATGCCCCTCAAACTGATAGAAAAGTCTTTTTGTAGTTGTCTTATTACAAAAATGGTTGTACTAATGGCAGTTTTGATCATTACTTTGAGGATGTCTGTTGTTTGCTGGCCTTTACCATTGGTGGACTAGTGAAAGTTAGAACTGAATCACGTAAGAGAAAAACGAACCCCACACTTGAGATTTCAATCAATCTTTCGCAAGCCTTTTCCGTCTTTACGTGTGTGCGTATCTCTACTTCTGAGTGTCTGTCTCTACCTTAACTTTCTCTCTCTGGCTCTGTCCCTGTCTCTGTCTCTGTCTCAGTCTCTGTCTCTGTCTCTGTCTGTCTGTCTCTCTCTCTCGCTCTTTCTCCCTCTCTCTTTCTCTCTCTCTCTCTCTGAAATGAAGTTAAACATCCTTAATTTCCTTCCCCTAAAAACCCACCTTGCATACAACAAGGCTGTCTTTATGTATAAAGTAGTTCATGGTGATGTGCCCAGTTATGTGCAATCCTATTTTACACATGTTACGAAGAGGTATGGGTCTCAAAATTTACTTCCTCCAATTCCTCGTATAGATCTTTATAAATCCAGCTTAGCTTTTTCAGGATCATCTCTGTGGAATTCTTTGCCAATAGAAATCAAACGATCCGCATCATTAAAGGCCTTTAAAAGGCAGTTGCACACACATTTGAGCACACTATAAACTGCCCCTGATGTCTAGTTTCCATTGTGTACTCGGATAATGTATGCAATGCTCTTAAGTGTTTTGTTTTTATGTTTATACTCGACCATTATTTTGATGTTTTACTAGTTTAATACTTTGATTAGATACTGTTCCTTTTAGGTATGAAATGATAGCATGTGCTTGTGTGTAGATATGCGAGCGCACGCTCGCGCGCGCGAGCATGTGTGTGTGTATATGTGTGTGTGTGTGTGTGTGTGTGCATGTGTGTGTGCATGTGTGTGTGTGCATGTGTGTGTGTGTGTGTGTGTGTGTGTGAGTTTATGTGTGCATGTGTGTGTGTATACGTGGGTGTGGATGTGTGTGTGTGTGTATGTGCGCAGTCTTTGCTTTCGTTTACAATTATTCTCTGTATATGTTCCAAGGACAGGTTGGAAGATTAGGCTAAGCCTAAAACCTTTATCCTTATGTAATAAAGTTCTGAGTTCTGAGTTCTGAGTTCTGAGTTCTCTCTCTCCCTCTCTCTGTTTCTCTCTCTCCCTCTCTCTCTCTCTTTCCTCTCTCCTCCTCTCTTTCTCTCTCTCTCCCTCTCTCTCCCTCTCTCCCCCTCTCTCTCTTTCCCTCTCTCTCTTTCCTCTCTCTCTCTCTCTCTCTCTCTCTCTCTCTCTCTCTCTCTCTCTCTCTCTCTCTCTCTCTCTCTCTCTCTCTCTCTCTCTGTTCGAAAGTTGTCAGTTTATGTGTACAAAGCATTTCGGCTACGTAGTGTTGTTATGTCTTAGTTCATGTAAGCCTACGATATATTTTATTTGAAATATAATGTCTTAGTTCGTGTATGATTTATTTCATTTGATTTGTGTGCAAATGTCATTACGTCATTGGATATATGTTGACCCCCCTCATAAGGGGCTATGGCCTAAATGAGTAAACAATCCAATCCAATCCAATCTCTCTCTCTTTCCCTCTCTCTCTTTCCTCTCTCTCCCTCTCTGTCTCTCTCTCTCTCTCTCTCTCTCTCTCTCTCTCTCTCTCTCTCTCTCTCTCTCTCTCTCTCTCTCTCTCTCTCTCTCTCTCAGTCTGCATGTCTGTTTGCCTTTCTCTCTCATTTCCTTTGATTAAAAAATAACCATACATGAAACACACAGTGAAGCAAAAAGCGGAGGCACACAGCGATGAACTCTCAAAAGATCAATGTCGCAGGTACCCTGTGGTTTTCATTTTGACACAAGCTCAGTCGGTCGCGTAATATGGGAAGTAAGCTCTCTGTACCCTTTTTGCGCAAAAAAAGTATAACTCGACAAGCTCCAGAATATGAAGGCTTTCTGTTTCACCCAAAAGCAGCGTATGGCTGCCTTAATGGTGGGGTAAAAACGGTCATACATGTTAAAGCCGTGGGAGCTTCAGCCCATGAACGAAGGAGAAGAAGAAGAGAGGTTTTCTGTGAGAAAATACTGGTTCTGTTTTGCGCTACCAGACGGTTTCAAAAAAGATTTTATTTTTAAATGAATTTTATCTCTCAAAAATACGGCCATAGCTAAGACGAAGAACGAACAAAACATGAAACGATTACATAAGAGGTGAACAAACGTGTCGAACAAATATAGACATAGACATAGAAAACTGTATTATCTCAAATGAGAAACAAACTATCAATCGATATGTTTCACCGGTTGCTGATGTTGTTTCCGGTTTATGCGTACTTCTCCCGATAAAATACTGAGCATTACAGGCAGATTTATGCGGACACCGTTGTGACTGTCATCATAAAAAGTGGTTTTCATCACAAGAAAAATACGTTTTGTTCATCTTTAAGCTTCAACACATAAGGAACTGGGGCGAAATGTTTAATACTTCCAATAAGAATTTGTTTTTATCCAAGGGGAACTTCAGGGAGCAAAGGGCGAATAAAAGACATCTCATAAGAATCATTTTTTTGAAGGCAGAGGTTCGGTGCTCCGTTGCATGCGACGGACGTGTATGTGTTCTTCTTCAGTGTTTTTTTGGGTGTTTTTTGGCCGAAATGCGCAGATGGACGTTCTTTATCCCTTGACAATAGCAAGATCTAGATCAGCACTTTTCAGGACGTGTACGGGAACGTGTACGGGTAACGTCATCAAATCTAGTTTTTACGTCACGCGTTTGCCAAGATCTGCAGTCTTGGTGGGAGCAAAACAACGTATGATTTGGAACATTGGAGAAAAAAAGTGAGTCACGGGTGACGCAATATCTACACGTACGCGTACAGGTCTTTGCTACACGTCCGTGCATCTAGAACACTGTATTGTCATTCACACGTCGTCCTTGGGCAATGGTGCACGCATCGCACTCTGATGTATCAATCTCATTGGCCATTAACCACTCTCGCTTTTTATGAGCGAGTATGGGATCTTTAACGTTCGCAGCGATCGTTGCTGCATATTGTGGCTTTAAATGCGGGACAGACACTCATAAAAAGTTAGTAAGCACTGACAGACCTTTTTTTAATTTTTATTTTTATTTTTTATGCTTGTCCCGACGCTTGTTCCTTCTCCCAGTATGCTCCCACGCCGCCCCGTCCCAGCACTCACTGCAACATCCACCCCTGAACTTCGTTCTGCCGCCAGACTTTGTAGAACCAATGAGCCCCCAGTGTTGGTCAGACACCTGGGCACCCTCACCAATT
>NC_090257.1:21958903-21960708 GCF_037325665.1 Littorina saxatilis
TAACATCTTCGTCTCTTGAAGTCATGTTAAAGCCTGGCAAGATCGAAGACAGCGAGTTGAACTGTTTTTACGAGGCAGAGTGGACCTTTAACAACTCAAAATATCTTCTGAGACTGAAACAAAATCTGTATATCCCCAAAGCTCTGCTTCTAATTTTGTCCCCTGTTGCCCTTCGCCGTCTCAGTCAACTCTTTGTTCTCTAAAAACAGAGCTAGACTGGACAATTGGATTTCTTGACCCCCAGAATAGAGACTTTGATCACAACCTCCAGACTATAAAAGCCCTGGTCTATGTTGGCCGAGTAATTATGCCGGGGCCAGTGAGTTTTGCTTCTAAATTCACCTGCCAGTCCTTCCCAGGGGGAAAGGTCCGTAGAAACAACAGTTAATCCCTGACCATTACCCCTTTCTCCGCCCCTCCACCTCCCACTGACCACTCAACCAAGGCCGTGTGCGTGTGTAGGTTAATCGAAAAAGAGAGCAAAAGGGCGATTACTGAGAGAGAGAGAGAGAGAGAGAGAGAGAGAGAGAGAGAGAGAGAGAGAGAGAGAGAGAGAGAGAGAGAGAGACAGACAGACAGACAGACAGACAGACAGACAGACAGACAAAGACAAAACAGAGAGAGACAGAGACTGACCGAGACAGAGAGAACGAAAGAGAGACAGAAAGAAAACAAGTCGCGTAAGGCGAAAATACAACATTTAGTCAAGTAGCTGTCGAACTCACAGAATGAAACTGAACGCAATGCAACGCAGCAAGACCGTATACTCGTAGCATCGTCAGTCCACCGCGCACGGCAAAGGCAGTGAAATTGACAAGAAGAGCGGGGTAGTACTTGCGCTGAGAAGGATAGCACGCTTTTCTGTACCTCTCTTCGTTTTAACTTTCTGAGCGTGTTTTTAATCCAAACATATCATATCTATATGTTTTTGGAATCAGGAACCGACAAGGAATAAGATGAAGGTGTTTTTAAATTGATTTAGACAATTTAATTTTGATAATAATTTTTATAGTTTTAATTTTCAGAGCTTGTTTTTAATCCAAATATAACATATTTATATATTTTTGGAATCAGAAAATGATAAAGAATATTAAGATGTACGTAAATTTGGATCGTTTTATAAAAAAAATGTTTTTTTTACAATTTTCAGATTTTTAATGACCAAAGTCATTAATTAATTTTTAAGCCACCAAGCTGAAATGCAATACCAAACCCCGGCCTTCGTCGAAGATTACTTGACCAAAATTTCAACCAATTTGGTTGAAAAATGAGAGCGTGACAGTGCCGCCTCAACTTTCACGAAAAGCCGGATATGACGTCATCAAAGACATTTATTGAAAAAATGAAAAAAACGTATGGGGATTTCATACCCAGGAACTCTCATGTCAAATTTCATAAAGATCGGTCCAGTAGTTTAGTCTGAATCGCTCTACACACACACACAGACAGACAGACAGACAGACACACACACACACACATACATACACCACGACCCTCGTCTCGATTCCCCCCTCTACGTTAAAATATTTAGTCAAAACTTGACTAAATATAAAAAAGAGAAAGAGATAGTGACAGAATAAGAGACAGAGAGAGACAGAGAGAGAGGGAGAGAGAGAGAGAGAGAGAGAGAGAGAGAGACAGGCAGACAGAGACAGAGAGATATATAAAGGGAGAGAGACACACAGGAACATATTAAGAGAGACAGAGACAGAGAACAAGAGAGACAGAGAAAGAAAGAAAGAAAGAAAGAAAGAGACTGTCAGAAAGACAGACAGACCGTCAGACGGGCATACAGACAAAGAGAG